>NW_007250954.1:286333-289793 GCF_000164805.1 Carlito syrichta | reverse complement strand
TTGTTTTTTCTAGGTCTGAGAAGAATGTTGCTGGTAATTTGATGGGTATTGCATTGAATTTGTAGATTGCCTTAGGTAAGATGGACATCTTCGCAATATTGACTCTTCCAATCCATGAGCACGGGATATTTTTCCACTTGTTTGTGTGATCTCAGATTTCTTTGAGCAGTGTTTTGTAGATTTCATTGTAAAGGTCTTTCACGTCTCTGGTTAGGAAGATGCCAAGGTATTTCATTTTTTTTGTGGCAATTGTGAATGGAATTGTGGTTTTTATTTGGGTTTCTGTTTGTTTATTATTGGTTAAAGAAATGCAATTGTCTTTTGCACATTTATTTTGTATCCTGAGGCTTTGCCAAAGGCCTTTCTCAGTGTAAGGAGGTTTTTGACAGATTCTCTTGGGTTTTCAAGGTACACAATCATATCATCTGCAAAGAAAGATAATTTGACTTCCTCTTTTTCTATTTGGATACCCCTGATTGCCTTCTCTTCTCTGATTGCTTGAGCCAGGACTTCCAATACTATGTTGAACAGGAGGGGTGAGAGTGGGCATCCTTGTCTTGTTCCAGTTTTCAGGAGAAATGGTTCCAATTTTTGTCTGTTTAGGAGTATGCTGGATGTGGGTTTCTCATAGATGACTTTTACTATTTTGAGATATGTTCCCCATATGCCTAGATGTTCGAGAATTTTTATCAAGAAGGAGTGTTGGATTTTATCAAAAGCTTTTTCTGCATCTAATGATATAATCATGTGGTTTTTGTTTTGACACCTGTTCATGTGTTTAATTACATTTATGGTTTTAAGAATGTAGAAAAAGACTTGCATCCCAGGAATGAAGCCTACTTGTTCATGATGGATAATTTTTGAGATGTATTGTTGAATCCGGATCACTAGGATCTTGTTGAGAATTTTAGCACCTATGTTCATCAAAGATATTGGCCTGTAGCTCTCTTTCTTTGTTGGATCTTTACCTGGCTTGGGTATCAATGTGATGTTGGCTTCGTAAAATGATTTGGGGAGAGTTCCATCTTTTTCAATAACTTGGAATACCTTCAGTAGGATTGGTATCAGCTCCTCCTTAAATGCCTTGTAGAATTCTGCTGGAAAGCCATCTGGACCAGGGCTTTTTTTTGTAGGTAGTTTTCTTATTACATAGTCGATTTCCTTGATTGTTATTGGTCTATTTAGGGTCTCAATTTTTCTTCTTGTTCCAACCTAGGTAGGTTGTGTGATGTCAGAAAGTCCTCCATTTCCTTAAGGTTTTAAAGTTTGTTTCCATACAAGTGTATGTAGTAGTCTCTAATGATCTTTTGTATTTCTTCAGGGTCAGATGTGACTTCATATTTTGTGTTTCTGATTGTGTTTATTTGGGTTTTTTCTCTTTTTTTCTTAGTCAGTCTAGCTAGGACACCATCGATCTTGTTTATCCTTTCGAAGAACCAGCTTTTTGTTTCATTGATTTTTTTTTTTTTTTTGAGTTGGAGTCTCACTCTGTCACCCAGACTGGAGTGCAGTGGCCGCTCCTGGCCACCGCAGCCTCTACCTGCTGGACTCCGGCGATCCTTCCGCCTCAGCCTTCCAAGTAGCCGGAATTACAGGCATGTAATACCACGCCCGGCTGATTTTTTGATTTATTGTAGAGATGAGGTCTCGCTGCCCAGGCGGGTCTCGAACCCGCAGGCTCAGGAAATCCACTCACCTCAGCCTCCCAAAGGCGTGGGATTACAGGCTGTGCCACCGAGCCCGGCGTTTCATTGATTTTTTGTATTATCTTGTTGTCTTCTATGTCCTGGATTTGGGCTTTTATTTTGGTGATCTGGATTCTTCTACTGAAATTAGGGTTTTTGTGGCCTTGCTTTTCCAGCTTCCTTAGGTGGCTTGTTAGGCTGATAATTTGTATTCCTTCCATTTTCTTCATGTGTGTTTGTAGGGATATAAATTCCCCTCTTACTACAGCTTTTAAGGCATCCCAGAGATTTTGGTAAGATATTTCTTCATTTCCATTTGTTTCCAGGTATCTTTTGATCCCTGTTTTGATTTCTTCAATGACCCAGGAGTTGTTTAGCATCATTCTGTTTAGTGTCCATGTCTTTGTGGGTTTTGGGGGGACTTTGTTGGTGTCAATGTTTATTTCTATTCCGCTGTGGTCTGATAAGGTGCCTGGTAGAATTTCAATCCTTTTAAATTTGCTTATGCTTGATTTATGGCCAATTATGTGACCAATCTTAGAATACGTTCCATGCAGTTATGAGTAGAATGTGTATTCTGTGGTCTTTGGATGAAGTGTTCTGTAGGTATCAATTAAGTCCATTTGGTCCAGAGTCACATTGAGGTTCCGGATCTCCTTGCTGATTTTTTGTCCTGATGATCTGTCTAGGGTTGTGAGTGTGGTATTGAAGTCCCCAGTTATGATAGTGTTAGGGCCAATATCTTTCTTTAGTTTTCCTAGAAGTTGCTTTATGAAAGTTGTTGCCTGGTGATATCTTATCCATTTCACCAATCTATGTCTTTTCAGTGGTGCATTTAGTCCATTCACATTCAAGGTAATTATTGAAATGTGAGAGTTCATCACTATCATAGAGCTCTCATAGAGTTGTTGTTCTTCCACTTGGTTCTTTTTGGTCTTTCTTTTGGTTTGGGGGTTGGTTCACGTATATTTTATTCTTTTCCCTGTACTCTTTTGAAGAACATTGTTCTCTTTTCCTTTTCTTCTCTGTTTAGTACTTTCTTAAGTGTTTCATGTAGAGGTGGTTTGGTGTTAGCATAAATTCTTAGGGATTGGATATCTAGGAAAGATTTTAATTCTCCCTCACTGATGAAGCTTAGCTTGGCTGGGTAGGTTATTGTTGGTTGAAATTGTTTATCTTTTAGGACTTTGAAGATAGGGCTCTAATCTCTCCTAGCCTGCAGGGTTTCTGTAGATAAATCTGCTGCTATTCTGATTGGTCTTCCATGGTAGATGAGCTGTCCTTTTTCTCTTGCTGCCTTTAGGATTTTTTCTTTTATGCCTACTTTGTTTAGGTGAATTATTATATGTGTAGGAGTTGGTCTTCTCATTTGTTGTCTTGTGGGGGTTCTCTGAATCTCTTGTGTTTGAATTTTTGCATCACTGATTAGATAAGGGGAGTTTTCTTGAATGATCTCATGGAAAGTTTGCTCCAGTGTGGTCTCTGTCTCTCTTTCTGCCTCAGGTATGCGAATTACTCTTAGGTTTGGTCTCTTGAAGTAGTCATTCATCTCTTGAAGGTTTTGTTCTTTCTTTTTGAGCTTGTTTTCTGTGTTTTTAAGAGTTTGGGTTAGTTCTATATTTTGATCCTCAAGCTCTGAGATTCTTTCTTCTGCTTGGGCAATTCTGCTTTCCATTCTTACCAGTTTGTTATTTATTTCATTCACAGTATTTTTTATTACTGTTATCTCAGATATCAGCTCCTTTCTAGTTTTTTCTTGTGTCTCCTCAATTTTT
>NW_007250954.1:272603-285741 GCF_000164805.1 Carlito syrichta | reverse complement strand
AGCATCCACAAACAGGTGTATGAGCACACTGGAACCTATTTCCCTCTGCCTTACAATCTGTCCGTTCAGAAGTATGTAGTCTTGGTTCCTAGATTAAAATGGGGGTATAAAAGATGAAAATAATGGAGGAAGGGGGAGTCAATAGGAAGTTAGAGAGAGAGAAGAGTGAGAGGGAAAACAGACATACATACCAATTATCAGGCGAGAAAGAGACACAAGGCCAGAGAGCAGTGAAAGAAGACACGTAAGAAAGATTCCCTAAAGAATACTGATAGCTACACAGAGACAGACCAATACTATCATGAAACAGCATAAGTCAGAAGGTAAACAATGAACGTGATCAAAATTAACAGTCAAAATGATAAAATCATAAGTCACTATAAGAGATCAGACTAAAATCACTTCAGCTCTGATCTCCGGCCTCTCCCCTTTGTTTTTCATTGCAGGCAGCTAGGTTTACTCACAGCTTGGGTTTGGCTGCCTAGGAGTTGCTTTTATCTGATTTAGCTTAGCGGTGGGGCTTTGTCTCCTGTTTAGCAATGTTACCTTCGAACCGAGGTGGAGTTTGTTGATAGGAGGGCAGGGCAATGGAAATCTCTGCCTGGAGAAAGGCAGAGACTGATTCTCTTTCGTACATTCATTTCTCTCCACTTGTCTGGGTCCCCAAGCTTGGGGTCACGGGTTGATTGCCTCAGCCAGGATGGGCCCGGAGCTCCAGATGTCCAAAGCTCCAACGGGCAGGCAGTGAGTTGCAAGAGTGGCCCTGGGCCCCCCACAGGGTACTTCAGCCAGGAATGGGACTGGTGTCTCTGAGGGGCGGGTGCCCAGAGCCTCCCTGAGTGACCAGCAGCTTGGTGCTGGGTGCTGGGCAACAGATGATATAGCCAGGGAACTAGCTGAGACCCGAGACTCCCATGCTTGTAGTGGAACAGCAGCAGCAGGGGGCCTCAGTATCTGGCTCTGCATGGGACCGAGGGTCCCCAGGCCTCAGACCAGCACTGGCTGGTGGTGGGCTGGGTGGTGGGGGAAGAAAAGTAAGAGTCTTTTTGGGAATTCAAGTTCAGAGAATCTCACAAGTTCACCTATGCCACTGCCATCTTGTTCCCCCAAGAATAAACTTTCACCCAAACCTTGAATCGCCAGCAGGTGGTGTTATCCCTCTCTCCAGATGGTCTTTATCTCAGTTGCTCGCCCATCCCTGTGGGGAGGGAGATGTTGCCTCAAGGCACATGGGAGGAGACCTATGGCCTGGCAGGACTTCTCGGTGGTAGTACACCTCAGCAGATCTTGTTTGCAGGGGCTTCAAGGTCTGAAGTCATGCATCGCCTCAGACACAGGCCGTGTGATGTGTAATGGCTGCCCTGGTGGTGGCGGTTGCAGCTCGCCTCAGGCACTGACGGTGCAAGGTAGAATGCCTGCCTCGGCGGCAGTGGTGGCAGCAGCAGCAGTGGTGGCAGCAGTGGCGGCTCGGCCACTGGCACGGTTGGTGCGATGTACAGTGGCCACCTCTGAGCGGTGGCTACCTCGGAGGAGGCAGTGGCTCGGTTGCCTCGGAGGAGGCAGAGGAGGTGGCAGCTCAGCTGCCTCAGAGGAGGCAGTGGCTCAGCTGCCTCAGAGGAGGCCGCGGCTCACCCCAGGCACTGGCAGTGTGATGTGGAATGACTACTGGCCATGGCAGCAGCAGTGGCAGCAGCAGCCACCACAGTAGCTCCCCAGACCTTGGTGATGCCTCAGCAAAGTCTACGGCTGAGCTCTGTGTGAAGAGCAGGCTGCAGACGATGGGATCTGCAACCTCTGGGGAGAGAATCAGAGTCTCTTTGCGTTCTCCTCGGTGGAGAGTTTCACAGACAGAGTTGCCCCGTCGTCATCTTGCCCCACCCCCTAGAAACATTTCTTTAAACTACACTAAATTAAGTCACTGGCATTAAACAAAAGTACATTCTAGAAAAAAATGCATATTTTATAAAGGAAGACCATATCTACTGTGTGTCCTGGTGCTTGTATGCTTGATTCAGTGGCAAACAGAGATTATCTGCAAAAGGGACTTCTGCATTGTCTGACCTCAAGGGAACCATTTACACTGCATTCTGTGAGAATAGATCCTCCTAGAATTGTCCAACTTATTTGGTCACTTTTGCAAGTATGTGTAGACTACATGTGCCACAAGCATTTCTTCCTGAATCTTGAATCGCTAATAGATGTTATGTATGTTGCTATCTTCTGTATATTTTATTTGCATGCATCTCATCAAATTAGGAATATGCTTAATGTGATTTGTGGTGTTCTGTTCTCCCCAAGAAGACTCCTCAGATTTTCCAGACAAGAAAATATGTGATGCTTGCAAAGGACCAGAGATTTTAGTTACTACATTGGCTCTAAAGTAGTTAAAACTTCAGCTGTTTGGAGTCAACTAATCTGGGTCCCAATACTGGAACCACAAGTTAGTAGCTGTGTAACCTAGGACAAGTTGCTGAAACTCAATTTCATCATCTGCAAATAGTAATAATAAAGATGATAATTCGTGAGATAATCTATTTAAAGTCCATAGTACAGTTCCAGATATGCCGTATGTGCTCAATAAGAATGAAATTATACTCTACGAATTCTTTTGGAATTTACTTTCTTACTCAAGGTTTTGTTTTTTTCAGCATATCATGTTCACACATGTAGTTTTAGCTCATTAACTTTCAAAATTTAAATAGCATAGTGTTCCAAAATACAATTATGCATCATTTTATTCATCTTTAGCTTTTCCTACAATAAAAATAAGTTGCAAAGTAAATTCTTATGTATGAGTGTTTGAACAATGAATTACTTCTTAATGCATCTTTAAGCATTGAAGTATTATTTTAATTGTTAGAAATGTGTAGTAGAGCAAATTTAAGAGATGTTGCCCAGATGTATATAATAGATTTGATAAACTAATATTGAAAGTCAGATATTTTCAAAAGCACTGACAGTTTTGCTAAAACAAAATAGTGCATCAGGAAATACGTTTTTTCTCTGAAATAAATGATAGAAAAGCAATTTATCATAATGAAATGGAAGAATGTCTAGCAATAAAAACAAATTTCACAAAAATTGTTTTAATTATGGTAATTATTCCCACAAAACGAAAATTTGCAGTGCAAATGTCCTAAAATCTTCTATAGTTAGTTTCCCATAACATATAGACAAATTATAGGGTCCTCCCACAGTGGTTTTGTTTGTTTCATTTTGTCTTCATATACACACTTTTTATGCAAAGTATGTTTTATCAAAGTGTCAGTTTCTATGACAGATGTAGTGGGGATTTAAGTGTATATAACCATTTTTCTCTCTGGAGGATAATTGATGCTATAATATACATTGAATATTGTATCTCCTGTTCTGTTTGCAGAATTAATACCTATGATCCTCTTATCTTCACTGGTCCTTTATTCTCTTGGCCCAAATCTTCCACACCAGGCTCATAATTTTCATCTGTTGGAAAATATTGGCCCCATTGAATAAAAGTATTTTTATGCTTGAGAAAAATTGTGTGGTGCTTAGTTCACATCTCTGATGATTTATCTATACTCACTGACCTTCATGAAGCTCTCCAGAAATTTTTTATTTCTTCCTTGTGTCTCTGCTCACAAAAATTAACATAGCTACATCTAGATACACATTTCTGTATTTAAGCAGTGCTTAAAATTAAACAAAAGGACAAAATACTCTAACTGTAAAGCCCTCTCTCTGGCTTTTATTTCTACTTTTTACTTCTTCACGTCATTTTCTTAAAAAAACAGTAAAATAATAAAGTCTTCTAGACAAAGAATAAATACATGTTAGTTATAAAATATTATTATCAATTTTCCCATCATGCCCTTCAGTATGTGTCAGAAAACTTTAACCAGTAATGTGAAGATTAATCTCAGTCGAAATTTAATTCCAATTTGTTTGATGTGCTCACCATTTTTTCTATTTTAATATGTACATATAGTATAACAAATATTCTTCTATATGCTATTTAACTTATATTACATAAGTTGACATTTAATGTTTTCAACTTTATTTAATTCAAGTCATTCTCTAATTCCATGAAAATGTTTTGAAACAAATTAATCATATTTGTACTTTTAAATTTCAAACATAGGGAGAATAATCACAATAAAATTTATTGATTTCTACATATTTGCATTATGGTCAAAAGTTTAATATGTATTATGACAATCCTTAAACTATGTTGATGCTTGTCAAAATGTCCCTGCTTGTAGACATGATCATATATAGAAAGTAAATCTTATGTGCTTCAAAAAAACTATTAGAACTAGTAAATGAATTCAGTAAAGTTGAAGGATACATAATGAACATACAAAAATCAATAGCACTTTACAGATTCAGTGAATTATCAAAAAAATTAAGAAAACTATCTTATTTAAAATAGCTGCAGATAGAATAAATTACTTTGAAATAAATGTAACCAAGGAGGTGAAAGATATCTACAATGAAAACTAAAAAACACAGATAAAATAAATGAAGGAGATGCAAATAAATAGGAAGTTATCTCATATTCTTAGAGGAAAAATTGATATAATTATAATGTTCATATTACTCAAAGCAATTGATAGGATCAATTGGATCCCTATCTAAATACACTTTACAAAGAAATAGAATTGACACTCATTGCAATTCTCCAAATAAATGGAAAGAAGACATGCTAAAATTCATATAAAACCACAAAAGACTCCCAATACCCAAAGTAATTTTGGTAAAAACAAACAAATCTGGAGGCATCACACTACCTGAATTTGAAATATACTGCAATGCTATAGTAACCAAAACCACATGCTACTGGTATAGATACAGGCACATAAACCAATGGAACACAAAAAAGAATCCAGAAATAAAACCAAGAATTTTTAATCAAGTGATTGTCATAAAGGTGCCAAGAACATACAATGGAAAGAATAAAAAGTCTTCAACAAGTGTTGCTGAGAAAACTGGATATCCACATGCAGAATGAAATTAGACCTTTACTTCTCACCATATAAAAATATGAACTTCAAATAGAGTATATACTTACATGTTAGACCTAAAACTATAAAATTGCTTAAAAAAACCATAGGGGATATGTTTCATGACATTCATCTGAGTAAAAATATTTTGGATAGGACCTCAAAAGCAAAAATAGACAAATCGTGTCACACCAAACTAAAAAAAAGTCTCGACAATAAAGGAAACAATCAAAAGAGTGAAGAGGCATCCTACAGAATGAGAGAAAATATTTGCTAACTAGTCGTTCTACAAGGGGTTTTATGTCAAGAATATAAATAACTAAAACAACTCAATAATAAAGAGAAAATAATTCAATTCAAAAATTAGCAAATTACCTGAATAAACATTTATCAAAAAAGATATACAAATATCCAAAAGATATATGAAAAAATACTTAACATCACTAATCCTCAAGAAAATGCAAATCAAACCACAATGAGATATCACTTCACCCCAGTCCATATAAAAAACACAGAGATGACAAATGCTGGTGGAAATGTAGAGAAATGGAACCCTTATACTCTGTTAGGGGAAATGTAACACAGTCATTATGGAAAGTAGTATGGTGGTTCCTCAAAAAATTAAAAATATCACTATTATATGATCTAGCAATTACACTAACGGGTTTATATCCAAAGACATTAAAATCAGTATGTTGAAGATATTTCTGCATTTTCACATTTATTGCAGCACTATTCACAATAGCCAAGAGAATAAATTAATATAAGATACCATCAAAGGATGAATGGATAAAGAAAATGTGGTATATATATATGAAGATGGCAGAATAAAAGATAATTCACTCAAATCTCCATATAACAAGAATTCTGTACCTATCTACAGTCAAAAGTCTCTCTGTGAGAGCCTCAGAATTCATGTAGGAACTTGTGAAATCTCTGAGGAATCCAAGACCTAGAAGGGTCTTCTTGAAAGTCAGATCAACAACCAAGTGGTTGATCCACTGAGATTGAGTCCAGGCTCCTACCTGGGAGTGATTTAGTTCCCAAAAGGTCTAGGCTCTAGCTCCATTTGGTCTTGAGTCTACAACCAAAACCACCAGCCAAGAGGTGCAGAAAAACATCATACACACTAGTGCCTTGGTAGGAATGCTTGTCTGCCCACTGACATCATTCTCAGCAGCAAACCTAAAATTCCAGTGGCACTGCTCTAGCCTTCCCCAGCTGAGGTTAAAGCTCAGAATGACTTGTGGAAGAATTCAGAAGGAGATTCACCCATATTTTGCAGCCTAGGAGTCTGAACCTCCTTGATGGTGAGGAAGTCCAGGCCCAATTCTGAACTGCTCTCACTGGAGTTGGAGAATGATATTGTCTGTACTGAGACCTACTAGAAAATATGTAGACATCTGGGCTAATGAGATGGTCTTTCCAGCTTTTGTCTTGCAAGTTCCATGAGAGCCTAGTATCAGTTCTGATCCCTTTCATTGCAGTCAGGGAACTATCTTATCTTTGTAGGAATTTGTTGCCCAATCTGAGGTCCAGCTACTCCTGCTACATTCAGGGAATTATTCCATCATTGCAGGGACCTGCTGGGAAACACATGCCTATCTGTTCCAATGTGATAGGCATACTATCCTCCACTTCCATAGATTGCTAGGGGACCAATTCACAGCTCTGACCCCTCTTGCTGCAGTAAGGGAGCCATCCCATCTGTACAGGAAAATACTGGGCAACACACACCTCTCTGAGTAGAAATCAGGTTTTCCAGCCTCTATTTCATAGCAGACCCCAAGGGATCCCATCTCAGCTCCAACTCCTCCTGCTGCAGTTGTGTAACTACCAATTTGTTTAGGGAACTGCTGAGTGATGCAGTGAGCTAGGAGCACCAGTCTTCTTCTCACAATATATCTCGAAGAGGTCTAGTCTCTATTCCAGTCCCTCTCACTGCAGTAAGGGACCCATCCTACCTCTGCAAAAATCTACTGAAAGTCATGCCTATCTTGGTCACTGGGACCATCTTTTGGACTCAGTTCCCTGCCAACATTCCCATAAAATTTCGGTACCCTTTTTCAATACTTCCCAGGTCCATCTTGGTCAGAAAGCCACATCAACCTTGGAGTTGTCATGAGACTTGCAACAAACCTGGGCTTAGAGCATCTTCTAATGTTGAGATGGTTGCAGTGGTCACAGGCTCAGGGAATGCAATAGTAGGTCAAGTTAGAATCAATGGAAGGCTCTCTGAAGAATAATAGGTACAAACAAAGCCAGACAGTGAAGACAAAAATAAATGGCTAATCCCTCAATGCACAAACATCATCACACTTTCACAAGTACTGAGAACATTCAAGGAAATATGACCTCACCAAAATAAGGGAATATGGTGTCAGCTTTCAATCCTAAAGTGACAGAAATGTGTGATAACTCAGAAAAAATTCAAAAAAGCTCATTGAACTAAAAAATAAAAACAATATCAATTCTAAAATTTATCAGAGAAAGTTAACATAGAGATTGAAATAATAACTAAAATTATTGAAAAGCACAATAAATGAATGAAAATTACAACAAAAAACATCAACAACAGACTTAAACAAAAAAGAGAAAGTGAGATCAAGGATAGACAATCTGAAAATACATAGTCAGAGAAGAAAAACAAAAGAATGGAAAATGAATGAACAAAGCTTATAGGATCTTTGGGACAACATTAAAAGAGCAGATATTCAGATTATTGGCATTAAAGAGGTGAAGCTGAAGACAAAATAACAGGAAGCTTATTTGAAGAAGAAATAATAGAAGCCTTCCCATACCTGAAGAAAGATATAAATATTTAGATATGAGAAGGTCAAAAGTTATCAGTCAGATTCAACCCAAATAAGAATACCCCAAGACATATAATGAAACTCACATAGGTCAAAGACAAAAAGAGGATACTGAAAGCGGTGAAAGAAAATAAGCAAATAACATATAAGGGTGATTCAATATTCTTTAAACAAAATCCTTAGAAAAAACTTTACAGGCCAGGAAAAAGTGGATAATATATTTAGTGCTTAAGGAAAAAAAAAAAAAGCCAATCAAGAATACTGTACTAAGCAAAGTTTTCTTCGGAAATGAAGGGGAGATAAAGACTTTCCCAAACAAACAAAAATTGAGGAATTGTATAACTACCAGACCTGTCCTACAAGAAATACTAAGAGGAGTTCTTCAAACTGAAATAAAAGAATGCTAACATTATTAATAAAGTAATGTTATAACTGTGGTGTTTAAACCGCTTATATTTTTAGTATGAAGAATAAAGATGAAACTATTAAAATAATAACTGCAACACTTTGTTAAGAGTTAGGCAATATAAAATGCAAATTATGATATCAAAATTTATAATTTGAGAGAAATAGGATAATGTGTAAAAGGTTTTTTGGGTTATTTATTTCTTTTTATCTCCTTAGGACTAAAGTAAAGTCTGTATCAGTTTTAAATAATTGTTATATCTGTAAAATGTTTTAGTAACCTTACTGGTGTCCAAAAAGCAAATAGTTATAATAGATTCACTAAAAATATAAAGTAATGAATTAAAACATACTACCAGAAAAAGTCAGTTAACAAAAAAGGAAAACAGTAAGAAAATAAGAAAGGAAGAGTGGAGTTACACAACACCTAGAAAATAATAATAAAATGACTATAGTAAGACCTTACATATCAGTAATAACATTTAATGTTAATGGATTAAATTCTCCAAGTAAGAGTCATAGAATACTTAATGAATAAAAAATGGCAATGCTTTATCTACAAAAATCGAATTTTACCTGTAAATAAGCACATAGACTGAAAGTGAAGGAATGGAAAAAGTCATTCTAGGCAAATGGAAATATAAAAAGAGCAAGAGTAGCTAAACTCACATTTGATAAAATAAACTATAAGTCAAAATTAGTAGATAGAGTTCAAGAAAAATTATATACTGATAAGAAGTTTAATTTATCAAGAGGATACAGAAACAGTAAATACATATTCACCAAACAGTGGATCACTAAAATATATAAAGCAAATATTAATGGATTTAAAGGTATAGATTAACAATACATTAATAGTAGTGGACTTCAAAATCCTACTTTTGACAGTGAACAGAGCATACAGGCAAAAAGTCAACAAAGAAATATTATAGTCAAACAATACTCTAAACCAAATTGACAACAGATATTTATAGTATATTTTATTCAACTGCAGCAGAATACACATTTTTCTAATCAGCATATGGGAAATTGTCCAAAATAGACTATGTTGCACCATGAAACAAGTCATGATTTCAAAAAATTAAATTAATATCAAACATCTTTTCTGAATACATTGAAATGAAATTCAAAATCAATAACAAAAGGAATTTTGGAAACTGCACAAATAATTGGAAATTAAACATTTTCCTGAACAAGCAATAGGTAAAGGAAGAAATCAAAAAAGAAATTAAAAAAAGTTTTGTAGCAAAAAAATTGGAAACACAACATACTAGAACCTACGTGAAACATCAAAAGTGGTACTAAGAAAGAAGTTTATACCAATAAACACCAATGTCAAAAAAACAGACTCCAAATAAACAATATAACAATACACTTTAATGAGCTAAAAAAGCAATAATAAACCAAAACCACAATTAGAAGAAGGAAATAAATAATAAACATCAGAGCAGAAATAAGTAAAATAGAGTTTTTAAAAAATACACAAAATGAAAAAAAACAAAAAGTTTGTGCTTTGAAAAACCAAACAGAATTCACAAACCCTTAGCTAGAATAAGAAGGAAAGAAGACACAGATAAACAAAAGATATGAAAAAGGAGACATTACAAGTTATATCACAGACATAAAAAATTATTAGATATAATTATTATGAACAACTATATGCCAAATATTGGAAGGCCTAGAAAAAGTAGATAAACTCCTGGACTCATACAACCTGCCAAGATTGAGCCATAAAAAAATAGAAACCCTGAACAGACAAATACTGAGTAGCATGATTAAAGTAGTAATAAAATGTCTCCCAGAAAAGAAAAGTCCAGGACTTGAAGGATTCACTGCAGAATTCTATTCAACATTTAATGAAGAACTAATATCAATTTTACTAAAAAATTTAAGAGGAGTTTCTTTCAAACTCTATGAGGCCAGCATTACTCTGATACTAAAATAAAACACATACAATAACAACTAAAATAAACTACAGGCTAATATCCCTGGTAAATATGGATGTAAAAATCCACAAAATACTAGCATACAGAACTAAACAATACATTAAAATATTATTAATCATGAGAAAGTGGAATTAATCTCAGAGGTGCAAGGAGAGTCTAACATACACAAATCAATAATTGCAATACATTACACAAACAGAATCAAGGACTAAAACCATATGATCATTTTAACAGACACGAAGAAAGCATTTGATAACATTGAATATCCCCCTATGATAAACAAAATCACAACAAATAGGGTATAAAAGGAACATACTTCAACATGATAAAGGCCATATACACCTAGTCTGCAGTAGCATCATATTGAGAAGGGGAAATTTGATAAACTTTCCAATAGGATCTGAAAAAAGACAAGAATGTCTACTTTCTTCATTTATATGCAGCACAGTATTGGAAGTCTCAGTCAGAGAAATTACCTGAGAAATATAAATAAAAGTTATCCAAAGTGGACAGGAATAAGTCAAATTATTATTTGCAAATGACATGATCTTATATTTAGAAAAACCAAAAGATTCCTCCAAAAAGTTTTTAAAACTGGTAAATGAATTTAGTGAAGTTGCAGGAGGCAAAATTAACATACAAAAATCAGTAGTGCTTCTATTTGCAAACAGTGACCAATCTGAAAAAGAATCAATAAAGCAATATGTACAACTATAACATATCAAGATACAAATATAACTTTGCAGTACAAAAGAAATTATATGTAGTTATAGTAGTTACTACAATAAAAGGAAAATTTCAACCAGGTTCGGTGGCTCAGCCTGTAATCCCACACTTTGGGAGGCTGAGGGAGTGGATTACCTGAGCCGATGGGTTTGAGATCTGCCTGGGCAACTTGGCGAGACTTCATCTCTACAATAAATCAAAAAACTAGCCGTGTGTGGTAGCGTGCGCCTGTAGTTCCAGCTACTTTGAAGGCTGAGGTGGAAGGCTCGCCGGAGCCTAGCAGCCCAAGGCTGTGGTGGCCGGGGGCTTGCCACTGCACTCCAGTCTGGGCAACAGAGAATCCAAAAAAAAAAAAAACAGGAAAATTTCAACAATATGTATTTCATAATTAGATTTATTTTTTCTTAAATAATAAGTACAACCTTAAATCTATAGAATTTTATGGTAAATTTTTCAAGTATTTGAATTTTGGCTCATCACAATTCAGTGTAAACCATTGCTTTAAAGTCTTGTTTCAATGATATACAAAAATATAAATTGATTTAAGAATATTTATTTAATAATTTAAATTATTTACAAAACATCAGAAATTAACTAGTATTTTATTGTAAATATAGTCAAATAATCGTGTGCTCCGAATAAACAAATATAATCTCCATAAACAGTACAAATATCATTTTATTCAGAGACAAATGTATAGCAAAATAAACAACAAAGCAGTACAAGTATCATTTTATTCAGAGACAAATGTATATCAAAATAAACAACAAAAGAGATATACTGCAATCATTCAATGGACTACTAGGCGGTGAGTAAAAAAATAATTAGTAATTCTTTATGTACTGATACAAGATGTTGTCCAAAATGTACTTCAAAGTAAAACAGTTAAGGGTTAGGTATACAAATATGGTTTGTTCAGGCACCCTTGTTGATAAGAGGTGTCTCCCCATCCCCAGACAGATATTTACTACCGTTAATCCCATCTCTCTTCCCCTCCCCCCATAGTTTCCCACCACTCTCAGTCATTTTCTTATAGTATTACGTTGGATGTTCAAGGTTCACTATATGAGTGAGAACATATGATACTCAGATCTTGGTTTCTGTGAGAGATCACTCAGTATCATAGACTCTAGTTCCATCCAGATTGCTGCAAAATTCATGATTTTGTTCTTTTTTATGACTGCATAGTATTCCATTGTGTATATGTACATTTTTTTAATCCAGTCTTCTTTTGATGTGCAGCATGGTTGCTTTCAGGTTCTTGCTATTGTGAACAATGCTGTGATAAACATATGTGTGCAGGTATCTCTTTGATAGAGTGATTTGAGTTCTTCAGGGTATATTCCCAGTACGGGGATTGTGGGGTCATATGGGAGGTCAATATTTAGAGTTTCTAGGAATCGCCATACTGTTTTCCACAGAGGCTGCACTAGTTTGCACTCCCACCAACAGTGTAGAAGTGTTCCCTTTTCACAACAACCTCTCTAGCAACTGTTATTTTTTGAGTTATTGATAATTGCCATTCTGACTGGAGTTAGGTGGTATCTCAGTGTGGTTTTGATTTGCATCTCCCTGATGATTAGTGAGGTTGAACATTTCTTCATGTGTCTGCTGGCTGCTCAGATGTCTTCCTTTGAAAAGTGTCTGTTCATATCTTTTGCCCATTTTATAATGGGGTTGTTTGTTTTTTTTTTCTTTTCAGCACGTTTGAGTTGCTTATAGATCCAAGATGTTAAGCCTTTGTCAGACCTGGAGTTGGCAAATACATTTTCCCAGTCTGTAGGCTGTCTTCCTGCTCTCTTGATGGTTTCTTTGGCTTTGCAGAAGCTTGTCAGTTTAATGAGGTCCCACTTGTCTATCTTATCTCTTATGGCCTGTGGGTTTTGGGTTTTGTTCAGGAGTCAGATGCCAGTTCCAATTTCCATGAGGGTATGTCCTTCATTTTCTAAGGTTCTTATGGTTTGAGGTTTTACATTTAGGTCTCTGATTCATTTGGAATTAATTTTTGTGTATGGGGATAGATAGGGGTCCTGTTTCAATCTTCTGCATGAGGCCAGCCAGTTTTCCCAGCACCATTTACTGAATAGGTTCTCCTCTCCCTAGTGGTAGGTGGTAGAGGCTTTGTCAAAGATGAGTTGGTTGACAAATTGAGGTTTTACTTCTGGAATCTCAATACTATTCCATTGGACTATATGCCTGTTCCTGTACAGTACCAAACTGCTTTGATTATTGTAGCTTTATAGTAAAGTTTGAAGTCTGGTAATGTGAT
>NW_007250954.1:255016-272583 GCF_000164805.1 Carlito syrichta | reverse complement strand
GTAAGATGGACATCTTCACAATGTTGATTCTTCCAATCCATGAGCATGGGATATTTTTCCACTTGTTTGTGTGATCTTTGATTTCTTTCAGCAAAGTTTTGTAGTTTTCATTGTAAAAGTCTTTCATGTTTCTGGTTAGGAAGATGCCAAGGTGTTTCATTTTTTTTGTGTGTGGCAATTGTGAATGGAATTGTGCTTTTTATTTGGGTTTCTGTTTGTTTATTATTGGTGTAAAGAAATGCGATTGTCTTTTGCACATTTATTTTATATTCTGTGACTTTGCCAAAGTCCTTTATCAGTATAAAGAGGTTTTTGACAGATTGTCTTTGGTTTTCAAGGTACACTATCATGTCATCTGCAAAGAGAGATAGCTTGACTTCCTCTTTTCCTATCTGAATACTCTTGATTGCCTTCTCTCAGACACAAATTTATATAGGAAGAATAAGTTCTGCTGTTCTATTACTTAGTAGAGTGACTATAGCTAATGAAAATGTAATATTGTGCTTAAAATTATCCATAAAAGAATATCTTGAAAGCTATCATCACAAAGAAATGATAGAGATTTAAAATGGTGGACTTGCTAACTGATTTGATCATTATACAATGTATACCTGTAGTGAAACATCACAGTGTATTCCATCCACGTGGACAATTATTGTGTCAATTATTTCAAACATTTGAAAAATAATGTTCTGAGGCTTTAAATGTATTGAAAATTGTGTTATTGCTCAGTGGGTGGCCAGGTATTTTCTGTTTGATGCAATACCCTTATTGAGACTATTTTTCAACTGCTCAAAACAGCGTTTTGAACTCGTCAATTTTGATGAATTTTAGTGTGTCTCCTGTTTCGTTTTCTATATTTTACACATTGGCAAAACATTTTCTTTGAGGACGTTTTTCATCCAGGGAACCAAAAACATCACTTGGGGTGAGGTCTGGTGAATAGAGGAGGGGCATGGGTGTCAAGTCATTTGGGGTCCAAAATGCTGAACACTCAGTGTGGTGTAGACAGCTGTATTCAGATGAATGGGAGACCCATCTTGACCCTGTTTGCCACAACTTGAGATGTTTCTTCTGCAAATGGTGATGCAATCTTCTCAAAACTTCCAGATAAACTTTGGTTGACCGTTTGATGCAGAGGAAAAAATTTTGAGTGTACTACTACAGTTCTTAATTGAGTTTTAAGTATAGACGAAGGTAAAGGAAGAAAGCTATTATTGAAGTTTTAATAAGCAAATTATTGAGGGTGATACGTTGCACTGCTTATGCAATGTATCCCAACATAAAGCCAGTCTTTTCTATTTTATTTTGTTTTATTTTAAAGATGTGGGGTACAATTCATGAGTAGGTATGTAAGTGGCCATTGTGTAGGTAAAGTTTAGGCCTCCCATTGATCTTCACTTTGCCTGGTTTGGTATCAAGTACCCTTACTGATGTTATGTGCCTACCCCTGCCTCGCTCCCCTGGCAATGTCCCGCTACTGCCAATCCCCTTGTAGTATTTTGATGAACGTTCAAGGTTCACTGATGAGTGAGAACATGTGGTACTCAGTTATTTGTTTCTGTGATTGATCACTGAGTATGACAGATTCTAAATCCATCCAAGTTGCTGTGAAGTTCAAATTTTTGTTCTTCCTTATGGCAGCATAATATTTCATCTTTTATATGAATCACATTTTTTAATCCAGTCCACTTTTGATGGGCACCACTGTTGGTTCCATGTTTCTGTTATTGTGAATAGTGCTGCAATAAATATGCATGTGCAGGTATCTTTTTTGTAGAATGATTTGAGCTCCTCTGAGTATATTCTCAAAGGGAGGATTGCTGGATCATATGGAAGATTGATTTTTAGATCTTATAGAAATCACCACTGTTTTCCCACAGAAGTTGTACTAATTTACACTCCCACCAACAATGTAGAATCATTTCCTTTTCTCCACATCTTCTCTAGGGTCTTTTGTTTTGTGAGTTATTAATGATGGCCATCCTGAACCAATTCCTGATCAAAACCTCAAAAGCCCATAACACAAGAGATAAGATAGACAAGTGGGACCTAATCAAGTTGAAAATCCTCTGCAAAGCAAAAGAAACCATCAAGAATGTGGGGAGTCAGCTCCTAGAATTAAAAGAAATATTTGCCAATTTTATATCTAACAAAGGTCTAACATCCATGATTTACAAGGAACTCAAACGTGTGGAAAAGAAAAAAACAAACAGCCCTATCAAAAAGTGGAAAATTGGGGAAAAGATATGAATGGACACCTCTAAAAAGAAGACATACAAGCAGTCAACAGACTCATAAAAAATGTTCAGACTCACTAATCAAAGAAATACAAGTCAAAACCACACTGAGACACCACCTAAAGCTAGTATTAAAAACTAATACATTTACTGGATCATATGGAAAATCAACTTTTAGTTCTTTTAGAAATTGCCATACTGCTTTCCACAGAGGTTGAACTAGCTTTCATTCCCACCACCAGTGTTGAAGCAGTCTCTTTTCTCCACAACCGTGCCAGCATCTGTTATTTTTTGACTTATTAATGATAGTCATCCTTACTGGAGTTGGGTGTATTTCATTGTAGTTTGACTTGCATTTTTTGATGATTAGTGAGGCTGAACTTTTTTTCAAGTGTCTGGTAGTATCCTTTTGAGAAATGCCTGTTCATGTTTTATTTTTTTCCCCATTTTTTAATGGGATGGTTTTTTTCTTTCAGTTTTCTTAAAATTTCTTGTAGCGCCTGGATATAGTCTTTTGTGAGAAGCATAATTTGCAAATACTTTTTCCCATTTTGTGTGTTATATCTTTACTCTCTTGATGGTTTTATTTTTCTTTTTTTTTTAACTGTGCAAAAGTTTTTCTCCTGGGAATATACCCAGAAAAACATAAATTGCTCTGGCAAAAAGATACCTACACACACATTTATTGTTGCACTATTCACAATAGCACAAATGCGGAACCAACATTGTTGCCCGTCGAAAGTGGGCTAGATAAAGAAAATGTGGAACATATACATGATGGAGTATTACACAGCCATAAAGAATAACAAAATTAAGGTCTTCACAACAGCTTGGATGCTGTTAAAGACCATCAGACTAGGTGAGTTATCACAAAAACGAATAATCAAATATCACATGTTCTCACTAATAAGTGAGCCCTGAACCCTAGTCACATTAGCATAAGGGTGGGATAAGCAGTTGCTGGGTCATTGGGCATTGCTAGGGAAAGGAGGGAGGGAGGAACGTGGAAGTACATGAAAATACAGATACTATTTGTTCCACTACAGAGGGAGTGAGGGTCACCTAGAAGCCCAGACTTCACCTGAGTGCAGGCTACTTATGTAGTAAATCCTCATGTGTATCCCAAAATTCTATAATAAGTGAATAAATTATACATTCCAAAATTAATACCTTTAATTTACTGGGGAGAAGCAATGTATGATATGATTGAATATCACTGGGTCATTATGTTGAATTTAAATTGTCTTTTTCTGAAACTATTGATGAGGCTACAGTGGGTACAGAAAATTGTTCTGAATCATTATTGATTCTGTACCATTGTTTTGTGTATAAATCCCTGTAATCAGTGTATTTTGAAATTTGTCCATTTCTGCAAATAATGAAGAATCAGTTGAGGGATTCTATATTGGGGGTTCTGATTACATGATTTTCCAATTATTATAGTTGTCTCTTCATTAGAATATTTATTTTTCAGGTTTATGATTCTCAACACAAATTATCATTTGTTTAGCTAAGGTTGTCTGTTTCAGCTGAAACAGGAATGTTTTGCAATGAATCTAAAGCAGAGGGCATCTTTTTCCTTCCAGTTTTCATTGCAACAGCAGTGTTTCTACCCATTCATTTTCTACATATTTTGTACTTTACCCAACAAATTAATTTTTCAGTCCTACATAACAACCAGAGATACTTTAAAGATATATTATTTTTCAGATTTCCAATCAGTATACTATCTCATATTTTATAGTTTAAAAAGGCAAATAAACTGTAAGAGAGTTTCACATGGAGTCACATGCTTTGAACAAAGAAGATTCTTGATGAGAAATGTTGAGAGTGGATGAATCTCATAATTTAGACAAAATAATGCATGACCAGATAGTATTTAAAAACATAATTTTATTTATAGAAATTCTGTGGGTGGGTATTAGAAAGCCTTATTAGAGGATTTTTTTTTACATATCAACTAGTAAACATGATCACAATTTTTCCAAGTGTTATCTTTTTATAGAAATAACAGAGCATATAAAATCAAATATACAACTGAAAATTTATGTTAAGGAAATAATTTTTCATTTTTGATGCTGAATAGAAGTTAGCACAAGTAACAATTTTATGTTTCCTTTAATAGATAATCTCTTATATAAATGGTTGTGAAAGAGGAAATTATGTATACGTGGATCATTTCTATCTTTTTCCTCACCGTATCCCCAGTAGTGAGCTTAATTCTTTGTACACAGTAAAAGATAAATATATGTTTATTGATTTTAAAAATTGACTTCTTGGTTTTATCTGATCCTTTTCATTGGATTCTATGTAAGTTCCAAAGAGTATTATTTTTGAAATCTGCTTATAGTAATAAAGGTACTGAACCATACAATAATACCAATAGTTGCGTCTAGAGAAAATTAAATATTCAAATAGCACTTATGCTATACAACAAAATTCTGGTTAAAGATTATATTTTTTATAAAGTGCTTTGACTCAAGGTAACTGGTGACTAGCTATAGACTGGGCTTTGTCAAATCTTTTTTTTTTTTTAATAGGTAAACTCTGTTTATGTTACTGGTTTACAGACTAGATAAAAAATGAGGCACAAAGAAAAAAATAAAACAAGGAAAATGATTATTAATAGGACATGTGATACTGAAAACTGCAAATATTTAAGCTATATAAAGAGTTTACTTTTTCAGCAAGGTTTCAAACTATAAAACTAATAGTTGTGACTAGTCTTACTAACATCTATTAGCATGGCATTTGCACAAAAAAAGCCTCAGACAATAGTTTCCTTTGAAAATACACTGTAAAATCAAGAAAATATATTGGTTATTTTTCTAGAATTGGAGAGAATGGGGAGCAAGAGGTGAAACCTCCCTGACCAGCTGTTACTGAAATTCAACCTACCTGATCTCTTGCAACAATAATTTATTTGACTTGGGTCTGGAGAATATCACTTAATGAGATGAGGGCAAAGAATACATTAAATTTAATTGCTGTGTATGCCACAATTGTTCTGTGTAAATAAGGAAATAAAATTCAACATCATACAAAAGCTATTCCAATCCCTTCAGATTAAGCAATAAATTAAAAAGTACTTAAGTAAAGTAATGCCCAAATTTCATGTTATCCCCACAATGCCAAACTAGACATTGCCATGTTAGCCAAATTTGTGTATATCAGAAGAAGTCTTAAAAGTGTCATTATGAAAGAATAGATTGCATTTTTTTCTCTCACCTCTAATTATTTATGTAGTTGTTCAGAGCCCATTTAATCTCTGTAATCCTCTTTAGGCAACAGGTAAACAGACTGATTTCAAAGTGAATTAGAATTAGAATACTTTTCTCTTTTGATTTAGCACAGTATTTCACTAAACTACATTTGGAATTACCCTCAAAGACAGATGGATTGCTGTGTGTAAATTAATAGCAGGATTAAAGATGAAAAATTCAAACAAACTTATGTTATAGTTAATTGAACAGAAAAGAAAAAGCAAAATCATTAAAAGCCATACTTTACAAATTCATTCATTTATCAAGTATTTACAAAGTACTACTATGAGCCAGATATTGTGGGTATAATAATAAACATGGCAGATAAGGTTTTTGCCTTCACAAAGCTTGCATGTTTTATATGAGTAAATATATAAATAAACCAATAATGTAACTTCAGATATTGTCAAGTGTAATGAAGCTCCTTATTCTGTGTTGTGTTGCTATAAAATACTGAAGACTAAGTAATTTACAGAAGAAAGAGGTTTATTTAGCTAGTGGTTCCTCAGGCTGTAAGTTTAAGGGTATAGCTCTGTAGGTCATATGTATGTCACAACAGTGGAGAAGGTTAAAGGGGAAGAGGACTCTTGCAGAGACAGGAAAATCTGAAAGGTTTTATGTGTTCTAGCTTTATAAGAACTCACTCAGTTGGGAACTAATCCATTTCATGAAGACTGAGTAAGACTTGCAAGAGCAAGAACTTACCCCCTTAATCCAAACACCTCTCAGTAAGCACCACCTACCAATACTGACACAATAGGGATCAAATTGCAACATGAGCTTTGGTGGGGATAAACAAACTGTACTCAAGCCATAGCATTATGTCCCTGACCCCTCAAACTCATGCCGTTCTCACATGCAACATATAATCATTCCATCCCAATAGTCCCAAAAGACTTGACTTGTTTGTAGCACCAATTTATAAGTCCAAAGTCTCATCTGAGATTCAAGGCAAGCTCCTTACAGATGAGGCTGCAAAATCAAGGCAAGCTCCTTACAGATGAGGCTGCAAAATTATTTACTTCTAAAACAAAATGATTTTACAGGCAATGAGTATACATTTCCATTCCAAAATGAAGAAATCAGCCAAAAGAAAGAGGTATCAGGTCCCATGCAAGTCCAAAACCCAGCAAGGCAGACATTAAATCTTAAAGTTCACAAGTAATATTTTATTCCATGTTTCATCTTATGAGCACACTGGGGCTGATGTTGGGTTTCCAAGGCCTTGGTAATTCCAATTCCCTTGGCTTTGCTTCCCATGTGGTTATTTTCACGAAATGACATCTAATGCCTAAGGCTTTTCCAGATTGAGGTTGCAGCTACTAGCGGCTCTTTAATTCTGGGATCCCTGAATCCCCATGCTGCACTGGGCATTGCCCTGGTGAAGAGTCAGTGGTGGTTCCATCCCAGTAATAGACTTCTACCTAGGCACTCAGGCTTTCCCATACAGCCTCTGAAATCTAGGTGGAAACGGTCAACCCTCCATGGTTCTTGCATTCTAGAAGCCTGCGGACAAAACACCAAGTGTAATCTGCCAAGGCTTAATGCCTGAACTTTCTAGTGCTGCAGCCCAAACTGTACCTGGGACCATTTGAGTTACAAAGGAGGAAGTGAGGAGCAGACCCCAAGGAAGCAGCGCCCCAGACTTCTCCACCAAAACTATTCTGCTGCTCAACATCACCCTTGGATTCCTTTTCTAAAAATGCTCTTTCATTCTTTACTACATGGCCAGACTGCAAATTTTCTAAATATTTGTGCTCTGCTTCTCTTTTAATTACATATTCTTTCTTCTGCTATAACTGACCACAGCTGCTAAAGGTAACCTTATCACTTCTTGAGTGCTTTGCCACTTAGAAATTTCTTCTGCCAGATACTTTAGGTCAGTGGTCCCCAACATTTTTGTCATCAGGGAGCAGTTTAGTAGAAGACAATTTTTCCATGGAGAGGGGGCAGGGGTCATTAGACATTGGATTCTCATAAAGAACATGTAACCTAGATCCTTCAAATGCGCAGTTTACACTAGGGTCCCCGATCCTATGAAAATCTAATGCCTCACCTGATCTAACAGAGCTTTCTTGCCGCTCACTTCTTGCTGTGCAGCCCTGTTCCTAATAGGCCACAGATTAGTGCCAGTCTGAAGCCTTGGGATTGGGGACTCCTGCTTTAGGTCTTCACTCTTAAGTTCACCTTTCCATGAATCCCTACGAGGTAAAAACAATGCAGCCAACTACTTTGCTACTGTGTAACATGGTTGAACTTTGCTCCAGCTCCCAATGAGTTATTCTTCATTTCCATTTGAGACCCCCCATAAGAACAGCCTTTCCTGTATCGATTTCTATAAACAGTTTGGTCACAACCACTTAACCAATCTCTCAAACTTTCCAAACTTTCCCTGAACCCCTCAAACTCTTACAAACTCTCTCATTACCCAGTTCCAAAACCGCTTCCACATTTTAAAATATTTGTTATTTCCAACAATCCCAATTCTTGGTACCAATTTCTGTTTTAGTCTGTGTGAAATAGTACCATAGACTGAATAATTTATAAGGAAAAAAAGGTTTATTTAGCTCACGGTTCTGCAGGTTGAACAGTTCAAGTGCATGACTCTGGCTTCTGGTGAGGCCTTTTATGTATGTCACAATGTGACACAGAAGATCTAGGGGGAAGTGAAAATTTGTGAAAAAGGATGAAATTTGAAGGGCTTCCTAGGTTTATAAGAACCTCCTCTTCTGGGATCTAATCAATTCCCATGAAAAATAATTAAGTCTTGCAAAAACTAAAACCCACTCACTACGGGATAACAGCACCAAGTCATTAATTAAGGATCTTCCCCCATAACTCAAACACCTCTGAGTAGGCCCCAACTCCCAAGATCACCACAGTGGGGAACAAATTTCATGTGAGCTTTGGAGGGAAGAGAAAATCCATATTTAAATAATTGCATGAAGTAACTAAAAGGGTGGTACAATAATAACTTGCAGTCACTTTCTTAGGTTATGGTAGTGTCCAATTTATGTTGTGTGTTGAGGCAAAGACACTTTAAGATTGTAATACTTGAGCAATAATATTAATAATAATAAGACAGTGTGAGGGTAAAGAATTACTGACAGAGAAAACAGAGAATGCATTATTAATGAGATGGCAATGATTTTGTGCTTCAATATTTAAAGAAAAAAAAGATTAGCCGGGCTCGGTGGCTCAGCCTGTAATCCCGCACCTTTGGGAGGCTGAGGAGAGTGAATTGCCTGAGCCCGCGGGTTCGAGACCTGCCTGGGCAGGCGAGACCTCATCTCTACAATAAAACAAAAAAAATTAGCCAGGCATGTAATTCCGGCTACTCAGAAGGCTGAGGCGGAAGGATCGCTGGAGCCCAGCAGGTTGAGGCTGCGGTGGCCGGGAGCGGCCACTGCACTCCAGTATGGGCGACAGAGTGAGACTCCAACTCAAAAAAAAAAAAAAGAAAACAAAGATTATGGTTGGAATTTATGGCCCAAGGAAGCTAGGGGTCCTAGATGTGTTGGAGATGTAGGGAGGGTCCAATCATGTAATGCCTGCAGACCATTCTATGGTTTCCTTGATGGTTTGGATTAGTCAAGGAAGCAGCAGGGCATGATTATACTTGCCCTTAGTACTATGTGGAGAATGTGAATGAGAAAGAAAAGCCAGACTGGATGGAGATTAATCAGTTATAAGGGTACTGTAGAAATCCTGGGAAAGATGACGGGGTCTTAAAACTAAAGTAATTGCAGTAAAATACACTAAGGTAGAATCCACCTTATGACATAGTTTGTACAATGATCTGTATCTACTCAAACGTATTGCAGTGTTTTCAGAACAATGTTTCTATCCATATAGAAAATCCACAATTTCATAATGGTATAGATACAGACTATTACATGTGGAGAAAGCAAAATTTACTTCATTTTTATCAATAATTTTCAATAGGATAAAGCTTAAAATGGAAATAATTTTACTATCAGGATCAAAGTAGATAAATTCCTGAAAAAAATTTCCTATCTGTCAAACTTGTCCATGATCTTTCCCAAATGCTGTCAATCACTGGTAATCCCCACTCAGGGCATAGTTAATAATGTCATGAAGATGTTTTTAATTGTCACAATATAGGAGGGAATGTTGCTATAGGCATCTAGTGGGTACAGGCCAAGGTTATTATTATTTTTTTTTAAATTTTCTCTATTTTAAAATTGTGAGGTACAATTCAGGGTTAGGTATACAAATATTCATTCTGCAGGTACCGTTGTTGATAAGGTGTGCCCATTCTTCCCCAGGCAGTTTCTCACTACTGTCAATCCCACCTCCCTGCCCCCTCACACTCACAGTTTCCCACTACTCTCAATCCTTTTCATATAGTATTATGATAGTGGTTCAAGATCAACTTATGAGTGAGAAAATGTGATACTCAGTTCCTTGTTTCTGTGAAAGATCACTTGGTATTATACACTCTAAGTCCATATAGGTTGCTGTGAAGTTCATGATTTTGTTCTTCTTTATGACTGCGTAATATTCCATTGTGTATATATGTACCACATTTTTTTTTATCATCCAGTCCTCTTTTGATGGGCAGCACAGTTGGTTCCATGTTCTTGCTATTGTAAACAATGCAGCGATAAACATACATGTGCAAGTATCTTTTTTATAGAGTGATTTCAGTTCTTCTGGGTATATTACCAATAGGGGGATTGCAGCATCATATGGATGGTCAATTTTTAGAACTTTTAGGAATCACCACATTGTTTTCCACAAAGGCTGTACTAGACTGCACTCCCACCAACAATGTAGAAGTGTTTTTTTTTTCACCATGTCCTCTCCAGCATCTTCTATTTTTTGAGTAATTGATGATGGCTATTCTGACTAGAATTAGGTGGTATCTCAGTGTAGTTTTAATTTGCATTTCTTTGATGACTAGTGAGGCTGAACATTTTTTCATGTATTTGTTGGCTACTCACATGTTTTCTTTTGAGAACTGTCTATTCATATCTTTTGCCCACTTTGTAATGGGGCTTTTTTTTTCTTTTCAGCATGTTTAAGTTCCTTGTAGATCCTAGATATTAGGCCTTTGTCAGACATGGAGTTGGCAAATATTTTTTCCCAGTCCGTGGGCTGTCTCCCTGCTCTCTTGATTTCTTTGGCTTTGCAGAAGCTTGTTAGTTTGATGAGGTCCCACTTGTCTATCTTATCTCTTATGGCATAGGCACTTGGGGTTTTGATCTGGAATTGGTTGCCAATTCCAATTCCCATAAGGAATTTTCTAAGGTTCTTATAGTTTGAGGTTTTACATTTAGGTCTCTGATCCATTTAGAGGTGATTTTTGTGTATGGGGATAGGTAGGGGTCCTGTTTCAATCTTCTGCTTGTGGTCAGCCAGTTTTTCCAGCACCATTTACTAAATAGGTTCTCCTCTCCCCAGTGGTGGGTGGTGGAGGCTTTGTCAAATATGAGTTGGTTGAGAAATTGAGGTTTTGCTTCTGGAATGTCAATTCTATTCTATTTGTCTGTATGCCTGTTCTTGTACCAATACCAGGCTGTTTTGATTATTGTAGCTTTATAATAAAGTTTAAAGTCTGGGAGTCTGATAACTCCTGCATTTTTTTTCCTGAGGATTGTTATGGCTATTCATGGTCATTTATGTTTCCCTATGAATTCCTGTATAGTTCTTTCTAGGCCTGAGAAGAATGTTACTGGTATAGCATTAAATCTGTAGATTGCCTTAGGTAGAATAGACATCTTTACAATGTTGATTCTTCCAATCCATGAGCATGGATATTTTTCCACTTGTTTGTGTCATCTTTGATTTATTTGAGCAATGTTTTGTAGTTTTCATTGTAAAGGTTTTTCATGTCTCTGGTTAGGAACATGCCAAGGTATTTCCTTTTTTTGTGACTATTGTGAACGGGATTGTGCTTTTTATTTGGATTTCTGTTTGATTATTATCACTGTATAGAAATGTGATTGCCTTTTGCACATTTATTTTATACCCTGAGACTCTGCCAAAGTCCTTTATTTGTGCAAGGAACTTTTTGGCAGGTTCTCTTGGGTTTTCGAGCCATACAATCATGTCTTCTGCAAAGAGAAATAACGTGATTTTCTCTTTTCCAATCTGGATACTCCTGATCACTGTCTTTTCTCTGATTGCTCTAGCTTGAACTTTCAAAACTATGTTTAACAGGAGGGCTGAGAGTGGGCATCCTTGCCTTATTCCAGTTTTCAGGGGAAATCGTTCCAGTATCTGTCTCTTTAGCACTCTGTTGCCTGTGGGATTCAGATGTTTGAGGGTTTTTATCAAGAAGGACAGCTGGATGTTATCAAAATCTTTTCTGCATCTAATGATGTAATCAGTTCGTTTTTGGTTTTACATCAGTTGATGTAATTAATTATGACTATGATCTTACAAATGTTGAACCAGACTTGCATCCCAAGGGTGAAGCCTACAAGGGTGGATGATTTTTGAGATATGATGTTGAATTCAGTTTACTAGGATCTTGTTGAGAATTTTAGCATCTATGTTCATCAAGGATTTTGGCCTGTAGTTCTCTTTCTTTGTTGGATCTTTACCTGGCTTGGACATTAACGTGATGTTAGCTTTATAAAATGTTTGAGAAAAGTTCCATCTTTCTGAATCTCCTCGAATACTTTCAATAAGATTGGTATCAGTTCCTCCTTGTATATTGTGCAAAATTCTACTGGAAAGTCATCTGGTCCAGGAATTTTTTTTGTAGATAGTTTTCTTATGATATAATCAATTTACTGGATCATTATTGGACTAATTAGGGTCTCAATTTCTTCTTGTTTCAACATGGGGAGGTTGTGTGATGTCAGAAAGTCCTCCATTTCCTTTAGGTTTTCAAGTTGTTTCCATATAAGTATACATAGTAGTCTCTGATAATCTTTCGTATTTTTTCAGGGTCGATAGTAACTTCATCTTTTGTGTTTCTGATTGAGTTTATTTGGGCTTTTTCTCTCTTTCTCTTGGTCAGTCCAGTTAAGGGACCATCAATCTTCTCTATCCTTTCAAAAAACCAGCTTTTTGTTTCATTGATTTTTTTGTATTTTCTTTTTGTCTTCTATGTCCGGGATTTGGGTTTTTATTTTGGTGATCTGGATTATTCTGTTGAATTAGGGATTTGGTGCTCTTGCTTTTCCAGCTTCCTTAAGTGACTTGTTAGGTTGTTTACTTGTGATTTTTCGATTTTCTTTACGTGTGCATGTAGAAATTTGAATTCCCTTCTTACTACTACTTTTATGGCATCCCAGAGATTTTGGTCAGATGATTCTTCATTTTCATTTGTTTCCAGGTATCTTTAATGTCTGTTTTGATTTCCATGTTGACCCAGGAGTTTTTTAGAATCATATTGTTTAGTGTTCATGTCTTTGTGGGTTTGGGGGGAACTTTGTTGGTGTTGATATTTATTTTTATGTCACTGTGGTCTGTAAAGGTGCGTGGCAGAATTTCAATCTTATGAGATTTGTTTATGCTTGATTTATGGCCAAGGATGTGGTGGACCTTTGAGTACGTTCCAGGTGGTGATGAGTAGAACGTATATTCTGTGGTTGTTGGGTGGAGTTTTCTGTAGTTATCAATTAAGCCCATTTGGTCAAGGATCATAACGAAGTTCTAGATCTCCTTGCTGATTTTTTGTCTAGAGGTCTGTCTAGGGGTTGTGAGTGGGGTATTAAATTCCCCAGCTATGATAGTGTTAGAGTAAATATCTTTTAAAATTTTGCCTAGAAGCTGCTTTATGAAAGTTGGTGCTCCTATATTAGGTGCATATATGTTTAGGATGGGTAATTCTTGTTGATGAATTGAACTTTTTATCATTATATAGTGACCTTCTGTATCTTTTAAAATTTTTGCTAGTTTAAAGCATATTTTGACTGATATTAACATTGCAACTCCTGCTTTTTTGTGTGTTCCGTTCACATGAAATTTTGCTTCACATCCTCTTATTTTGTATCTGTGAGTGTCCTTTCTGGTGAGATGAGTCTCTTGGAGATAATATTTTTCATGATATTTTATCTATTTTCCCATTCTATGTCTTTTCAGTGGTGCATTTAGTCCATTCACATCCAGGCTAATTATTGAAATGTGAGAGCTTATTCCTGTCAGAGGTTCTTACAGAGTTGTTGTTTTCCTGTTTGTTTTTTGTCTTTCCTTCGATTTTTGGGTTGATTCTTGTGTGTTTTCAATCTTTTGCCTGTACTCTTGTGAAGAATGTTGCCATTTTTCCCGCTTCTGTGTTTGATACTTTCTTGTTTCTTATAGAGCTGGTCTAGAGGCAGCATAAGTTGCTAGGGATTGAATGTCTGGGAAAGACTTTAGGTCTCCCTCACTGATTTGTTAGGGATTGAATGTCTGGGAAAGACTTTAGCTCTCCCTCACTGATGAAGCTTAAGTTAGCTGGATGATTTATTCTTCATTGAAATTGCTTATCTTTGAGAACTCTGAAGATTGGACTCCAAGTTCTCCTAGCCTGAAGTGTTTCTGCTGATAAATCTGCTTCTATTCTAATTGGTTTTCCCCAGTTGGTAGCCTGACCTTTTTCTCTTGGTACCTTTAGGACTTTTTCTTTTATATCTACTTTGTGTAGGTGAATTACTTTGTATCTAGGAGTTTGTCTTCTCATTTGTTGTCTTGCAGGGTTTCTCTGAATCTCTTGTGTTTGAATGTTTGCATCACTGATGAGATGAGGGAAGTTTTCTTGAATAATTTTATGGAATGTTTGTTCCAGAGTGGTCTCTGTCTCTCTTTCTGCTTCAGGAAGTCCAATTACTCTTAGCTTCGGTCTCTTGAAACAATTGCTCATCTCTTGAAGGTTTTGTTCTATCTTTTTAAGCTTCTTTTCTATGCTTTTGACAGTTTGGGTTAGTTCTATATTTTGGTCCCCAAGCTCTGAGATTCTTTCTTCTGCTTGCCTAATTCTGCTTTCCATGCTTATCAGCTTGTTGTTATTTCATTCACAGTATTCTTTACTGCTGTTATCTAAGTTATCAACTCCTTCCTATTTTCCTCTTGTTTCTCAATTCTTTTTATTCTCTCTATCAATATCTTTATTTCTGGGTTTGTATTTTGAGATCAGTCATTCTGGGGCTCTTCATTGTTTGCATTCCAAAATCTGTTTTCTCAGTGTCTGACCTCCCAAGGGTCTATGTGAGACCCATATTCTTCTTTTGGTTTTTCTTCATTTGTGTAGGTTTCCCTTCCTCCCACCTTTTCCCCCCGTCTTCTTTAATTCTGTTGTTCAGGTGAGATTGTTTTACTTCTGTTTGCTCAGTCGCCTATTCTTCCTTATGTGGATCTTTTACCTATGTTCAATTCTGAAGCTGGGCTGTGGGTTGGGGGAAGCATCTTTTGCAGTTTTGAGACTTAATTGAGGGAGAAGCTGTGATTCAAAATCTGTCTGCACGTCCCAGTATTCACCAACTGGTGTATGGGCACCCTTCCCCCTGTCTTACTATCTGTCCATGCAGTGTGGGTTTAGGTGTGCTCCTGGAAGAAAAATGATGTAAGAAAAAGGAAAATAATTGAAAAATCAAGGAGGGGGGCAAGAGGAAGTTGGAGAAACAGAAGAGTAAGAGGGAAAACTGCCAGACATACCAACAAACCAATAAAAAGAGACACAAAATCAGAAAATATTTTTTAAAAAACTAAAACATACAGATAATCATAATAACACAGTCCAACAAAAACCTGCCTATTGATGTACTCTTCCCATACACAAGCAGGAAGTCTAAAGAATAGAAAAAACATCAGAAAAATAACAGAAACAAAGTACGAAAACCTTATCAAAAACAGAAAGGAGGGAAAAATATAACAATAAACAAACAAAAATGAGCAAAAGAAACAGACAAAAAATAAAAATAAATAAAAACACAGAACCAAACTCTCTCTGAAGTCATTACTGTAAGTCCAATGTTCTTTCAGTTTTGGTCTCCAGCCCCTCCCTTCTGCTCTCAGTGCAGTCAGATAGGGTTGCTCACAGCTTGTGTCAGATGCCCCAGGTTTACTTTGGAAGGAGGGTGGATCAGATCTGGACTCACCCAGCTTGCTGCCTTTTGGATCTGTCAATGAGATTTGAATTATTATATGTGTCCAAACCAGCATGTGGGAGGGGCCTCTCTTCCAGTTTGATGAGATTACCTTAGGTCCCTAGTTGGAGCTGAGCAGGACAATGTAGATCTCTGGCTGGTTCTTAGATCCCAAGTTGGAGGCCTGGGTGGAGCTGGGCAGAGCTGGGTGGGGCAATGCAGGTCTCTGCTTGGTCCTGAGACAGAGAAAATGGATGCAGTTGATGTTTCCTCACTGAGCATGGGGCACCTCCCTGGCTTTCCCCAATCCTCTCTCTCCACTGATCAAATCCAGTAATCCAACTGATCGACTATATCAGGTGATGGTTTGGGCCAGGCGTCAGATAGTGAGAATCAGCTGGATTCAGCAGGCTCTTTCCAAAGTGTCCCATGAGCAGCAGATGATCTTGTGCATGCCTGCGCTCCTATCTGAGGGTTCTGGGGGCTTGCAGTCACTCCCGGGGGGGGGGAACCCGAGTCTCCCCTTGGATGGTCTTTCACTCTCCCACCAGTGCATGGCTATTCATGCAGAAAGTCTTTATGGACACTTGCTTTTGTGGAGACTCTCATGGTCCAACGTCTCCAGTCACCATTTAAGCTCTGCCTCCTATTTCTATTAAAGGATATTATTATTTTTTTAACATTTTTTTTATTTTTAAATTGTGGGGTACAGTTGAGGGTTAGGTATACAAATATGCATTGTGAGGGTACCCTTGTTGATGAGGTGTGCCTCCCGTCCCCAGACAGATATCGACTACTGTTAATCCCACCTCTCTTCCCCTCCCTGCTCCCCCATAGCTTCCTGCCACCGTCAATCCTTTTCTTATAGTATTATGATAATTGTTCAAGGTCCACTTATGTGTGAGAACTTGTTATACTCAGATCTTTGTTTCTATAAGAGATCACTCAGTATTATGAATTCCAGTTCCATCCAAGTTGCTGGGAAATTCATGATTTTGTTCTTTATTTTATGGCTGCGTAATATTCCATTGTGTATATGTACCACATCTTTTTAATCCAGTCCTCTTTTGGTGAACAGCATGGTGGGTTCCATGATCTTGCTATTGTGAACAATGCTGCAATAAACATACATGTGCAGGTATCTTTTTTATACAGTGATTTGAGTTCTTCAGGGTATATTCCCAGTAGGGGGATTGTGGGGTCATATGGAAGGTCGATTTTTAGCACTTTTAGGAATTGCCACACTGATATCTATAGAGGCTGTACTAGTTTACACTCCCACCAACAGTGTAGAAGTGTTTCCTTTTCACCACATCCTCTCTAGCATCTGTTGTTTTTTGAGTTATTGATAATGGCCATTCTGACTGGAGTTAGGAGGTATCTCAGTGTAGTTGTAATTTGCATCTCCTTGATGATTAGTGAGATTGACCATTTCTTCATTGTCTGTTAGCCTCTCGTATGTCTTCTATTGAGAAGTGTCTATTCATATCTTTTGCCACTTTGTAATGGGGTTGTTTTGTTTTGTTTATTTTTCCTTTTCAGGACATTTGAGTACCTTGTAGATCCAAGATGTTAGACCTTTGTCAGGCATGGAGTTGGCAAATACTTTTTCCCAGTCTGTGGGCTGTCTCCCTGCTCTCTTGATGGTTTCTTTAGCTTTGCAGAAGTTTGTCAGTTTAATGAGGTTCCACTTGTCTATCTTATCTCTTATAGCCCATGCATTTTGGGTTTGTTCAGGAATTGGATGTAACTTCCAATTTCCATAAGGGTGTGTCCTGCATTTTCTAAGGTTCTTATGGTTTGAGGTTTTACATTTAGGTCTCTGATTCATTTAGAGTTAATTTTTGTGTATGGGGATAGATAGGCTTCTTGTTTGAATCTTCTACATGTGGTCAGCCAGTTTTCCAAGCACCATTTACTGAATAGGTTCTCCTCTCCTCAGTGGTAGGTGGTGGGGGTTTTGTTGAAGGTGAATTGGTTGAGAAATTGAGGTTTTGCTTCTGGAATCTCAATTCTGCTCC
>NW_007250954.1:180203-254095 GCF_000164805.1 Carlito syrichta | reverse complement strand
TGGGTCTTTACCTGACTTGGGTATCAATGTGATGTTAGCTTCATAAAATGATTTGGGAAGTGTTCCATCTTTCTCAATCACCTGGAATATTTTCAGTAGGATTGGTATCAGCTCCTCCTTAAATGTCTTATAGAATTCTTCTAGAAAGTCATCGGTTCAGGGCTTTTTTTGGTAGGTAGTTTTCTTATTACATAGTCAATTTCCTTGATTGTTATTGGTCTATTTAGGGTCTCATTTTCTTCTTACTTTAACCTAGGCAGGTTGTGTGATGTCAGAAAGTCCTCCATTTCCTTAAGGTTTTCAAGTTTGGTTTCACACAAGTGTACATAGTAGTCTCTAACGATCTTTTGTATTTCCTCAGGGTCAGAGGTGACTTCACATTTGTGTTTCTGATTGTGTTTATTTGGGCTTTTTCTCTCTTTTTCTTGGTCAAGTCTAGCTAGGTGACCATTGATCTTGTTTAACCTTTCAAAGAACCAGCTTTTTATTTAATAGATTTTTTGTATTATCTTTTTGTCTTCTATGTCTCAGATTTGGGCTTTTATTTTGGTGATGTGGTTTCTTCTGCTGAAATTAAGGTTTTTGTGGTCTTGCTTTTCCAGCTTGCTTAGGTGACTTGTTAGGCTGTTAATTTGTGATGTTTCAAATTTCTTCATGGGTGTTTGTAGAGATATGAATTCCCCTCTTACTACAGTTTTCATGGCGTCTCAGAGATTTTTGTAAGATGTTTCTTCCTCTTCATTTGTTTCCAGGTATCTTTTATTCTCTGTTTTGATTTCATCATTGACCCAGGAGTTGTTTAGCCTCATGCTGTTTAGTGTTCATGTCTCTTGGGGTTTGGGGGGAACCTTATTGGTGTTGATGTTTTTCTTTTACTCCACTGTGGTCCAAGAAGTTGCATGGCAAAATTTTGATCTTTTAAATTTGCTGATGCTTGATTTATGGCCAAGTATGTGGTCGATCTTATAGTACATTCCATGCAGTGATGAGTAGAATGAGTAGAATGTGGCCTTTGGATGGGGTGTTCTGTAGGTAACAATTAAGTTCATTTGATCAAGAGTCACATTGAGGGTCTGGATCTCATTGCTGATTTTTTTTTCCTGATGATCTGTCTAGGGTTGTGAGTGGGGTAATGAAGTCCCCAGCTATGATAGTGTTAGAGTCAATATCTTTTTTGAGTTTACCTAGAAGCTGCTTTATGAAAGTTGGCGCTCCTATGTTGGGTGCATATATGTTTAGGATGGATATTTCTTGTTGATGGATTGAACCTTTTATCATTATGTAGTGGCCTTCTGTATCTTTTTTAATTTTTGATAGCTTAAAGGGTATTTTGTCTCAGATTAAGATTGCGACTCCTTTTTTTGTGTTCTGTTCACCTGAAAATTTGTTTCCCATCCTCTTACTTTGAGTCTGTGAGTGTCGTTTGTAGTGAGGTGAGTCTCTTGAAGGCAATAAATTGTTGCCTGGTATATTTTATCCATGTTGCCATTCTATGTCTTCAGTGGTGCATTTAGTTCATGCACATTCAGGCTAATTATTGAAATGTGAGAGTTGATCCCTATTGTGAGGTTCTTGCAGAGTTTTCATTGTTCCTGTTTATTTGTTGTGTTTCTTTTGGTTTTGGAATTGGTTCACCTTTTGTGTTTTTATTCTTTTGCCTGTACTCTTGTGAGGAACGTTGTTGTTCTTTATTCCTTTTCTTCTGTGTTTAGTACTTTCTTAAGTGTTTCTTGTAGAGGTGGTCTGGTGGCAGCATAGGTTCTTAGGGTTTGGATATCAGGGAAAGATTTCAATTTTCCCTCAATGATGAAGCTTAGTTTGGCTAGGTAGGTTATTCCTCAGTTGAAATTGTTTATCTTTTAGAACTTTGAAGATAGGACTCCAAGCTTTCCTAGCCTGGAAGGTTTCTGTACATAAATCTGCTGCTATTCTTATTGGTCTTCCCTGGTAGGAAATCTGACCTTTTTCTCTTGCTGCCTTTACAGTTTTTTCTTTTATATCTACTTTGTTTAGGTGAATTATTATGTGTCTGGGAGTTGGTCTTCTCATTTGTTTTCTTGCAGGGGTTCTCTGAATCTCTTGTGTTTGAATTTTTGTATCACTTATGAGATGAAGGAAGTTTTCTTGAACGATTTCATGAACTGTTTGTTCCTGTGTGGCCTCTGTCTCTCCCTCTACCTCAGAAAGACCAATTATTCTTAGATTTGGTCTCCTGAAGTAATCATTCATCTCATGAAGGTTTTGTTCTGTCTTTTTAAGCTTCTTTTCTGTGTTTTTGACAGTTTGGGTTAGTTCTATATTTTGGTCTTCAAGCTCTGAGATTCTTTCTTCTGTGTGGATAATTCTGCTTTCCATGTATATTAGTTTCTTATTTATTTCCATCACAGTATTCTTTACTGCTGTTATTTCTGTCATCAGCTACTTCCAATTTTTCTCTTGTCTCTCCTCAATTTTTTTTATTCTCTCTATTAGTGTCTTGATGTCTGGGTTTGTTGCATGTGACCAGTCATTCTGAGGGCTCTTCATTGTTTGTGTTCCAAAGTCAGTTTTCTCAGTGTCTGACCTCCCAGGGGTCTGTGTGAGACTTATATTCTTCTTTTGGATTTTCTTCTTTTGTGCAGATTTTCCCTTCCTACTTTTTCCTTCCCTCCACTTCCCTGTCTTCTTTAATTCTGTTATTCAAGGTTGGAATTGTTACTTTTATTTCTGTTTGCTCAATCTCCTAATCTTCCTTATGTATATCCTCTTGCTTTGTTCAGTTCTGGAGTTGGACTGTAGATTGGTGGCTGTCCATTTTACAGTTTTGAGATTTAATTACGAGGAAATTATGATTCAAAGTCTATCTGCAGATCTTGGTATCTGCCGACAGGTGTATGGATAACCTTAAACCCGTTTCCCACTGTCTTGAAATTTGTCCATGCAGTGGGGTTGTAGGTTTACTCCCTGTAAACAAAATGAGGTTAACAGAGGGAAGAGAATGGAGCAGGCAGTGGGGGGAAGAAGGGGATGGAGAGAGAGAGGAGTAAGAGGGGAAATAGATGAGTGTACTGACTAACAAATGAAAAGAGGCATGAAGACCAAAACAAATAAAAAGAAAAACAATAACTATGACTAAAAACTAACAAACAACCATATGAAAAAACTGAAATATACAATGATGCTAACATACAAGCTAATTCACCTCCTTTTTGGTGTGCTATTCCTCTATCCAAAGATGGGGTTTACAGAGAAATTTTTTAAAAAAGAAGCCAGGCTCAGTGGCTCAGCCTATAATCCCGTGCTTTTGGGAGGCTGAGGTGAGTGGATTGCCTGAGCCTGTGGGTTTGAGACACGCTTGGGCAGCGAGACCTCATCTCTACAATAAATCAAAAAATTAGCCAGGCGTGGTAGCGTGCACCTGTAGTTTCAGCTACTTGGAAGACTGAGGCAGAAGGATTGCCAGAGCCCAGCAGGTAGAGGCTGTGGTGGCCGAGAGCGGCCACTGCTCTCCAGTCTGGGTGACAGAGTGAGCCTCCAACTCAAAAAAAAAAAGAAAAGGAAAAAGAAAAAAAAGAACAAAACAAAAGAATAGATTAAAATCAGTAAGCTAACAGAAATAATCAAGCACACTCTGAGACTTTTCCTTTAAGTTCAATGTCCTTTCAGCTCTGATTTCTAGTGGTCTTTGTAGGCTGGTAGATTTGTTCACAGTTAGGATCAGTTGTCCCTGGCCTGCAGTGAAGGGCAGTTCAGATCTGGGTTCCCTGTCCAGTCTATCTATCACTCAGATCTGGCCTTGTCTATTTAACAAGGGGAATGAGTTTCTGTCTTTCCCATTTTGATGTTGCTACTTTGAACTCCCAGCAGGTGGTGCTATCTCACCGCTCCAGTTGATCTTTAGGCAGGGCAGAAGTCAGAGGGCGCCCAGGATGGGAGGGAGTTGGCAATGGTATTGGTGGTGGCGGCAGCTGCCTCCCAGTACATGGAAGGAGCTCCACAAGCCTGGCTCTGGCGAAGGGCATGGCATGGTGGTGGCAGTGGCAGTGGCAGCAGCAGCGGTGGTGGTGATATCAGTAGATTGTGCTAGCAGGGGTTCACGGTCAGAAGTCATGGGATGCCTCAGGCATGGGTGGGGCAATGGTTGCAGTGGTTGCAGTGGCATCCATGGCTGCGGGAGCAGCCCAGACCGCCGTGATGTTTGAGCAGTGGTGGCAGTTGAGCTCCATGTGAAAAGCAGGCTGCCAAAGATGGGAGCTGCAGCCCCCAGGAGAGAGTCAGAGTCTTCATGTGTGTTCTCTTTCATGGCAGGTCTCACAGCCCAAGCTGTGTGGGTCTCACACCCCATGGCCATCTTGCCAGAAGTCTCCAAGGATATTATTCTTATAATGTACAGGAAAACCCTTCCCACAGGAAAAACACTTTTCCAAGTCAAAATGTCAATAGCGCTGAGAGTAAGAAACAGTCATCTGTCTATACCTTCTTGCTCTGATTGAATCCTGCCTCAACTCTGAGGGCACTGTCTCCCCTGCAACACAGTCAAGTGGTAGCTTTTTTTTTCTCCAAAGTCACTCACTTGTTATTGAAACTGGAGAGTGAGTTAAATGTTTTACTTATTTTCTGTGGAATTTTCAGAATTCTCTTCCTCTTCTTTAATATTCTCCAGTTTTGAATTTCATGTTGTTTTTAGCTATAGATAACTGGATCACTTGCAAGTGACCCATTTCTTATGAATTATCTTGAAGAGTTTATTTCCTAGCTTACTGACATGCTCTTTAACACTACTCATGAAAATGTTCTTGGAAACTTCATTATTCATGTATATGATCATTCCAATATCATAACCTCTACATTTCTAAAATTCTCCCCCTTCAATGGTTTTAACATTGATCTATATCACTCACTTATTCTCATGTTTATACCTTAAAATGTATGACTACTGGGAACTGCTAACTGTAGCATTTTTTTTACAATTACTAAGATATGGAAGCAACCTAAGTGTTCATGAGTGGTTAGCTGAATAAAGGCACCCTGATACACAGAAATATTTTGTTTTATTGTAATTCATTTTATTGCACTTCACAGATATTGCATTTTTTTAAAAAATTGAAGGTTCATGGCAACCATGTGTTGAGCAAGTCTATTGGCATCATATTTCCAGCTGTGTGTGGTCACTTAGTACAGATCTTTGTGTCACAGTTTGACAATTCTAGCAATATTTCTAAATTTTTCATTACTTCTTTATTTATAATGGTAAGCTTTGATCCGTGATTTTCAGTTTTAGTATTGTAATTGTTTTGGGGCACCACAAACTACAACCATACATGACAGCAAACTAGACTGATAAATGTGTGTGTTCTGACTGCTCCACTGGCCAGCTCTTCTCAGCTCTCTCTCCCTCTTCTTGGGGTTTCTTATTCCCTGTGACTCAAAATATTAAACTTAATTTAATTAATTACTCTACAGTTGTCTCTGTTTAAGGGAAAGGAATGTCTTTCACTTTAAATTAAAAGCTAGAAATTATTATGACTAGTAGAAAAGGCAAAACATAAGCCAACAGAGTCAAAAGCTAGGTCTCTTGTGCTAAACAGATAGCCAAGTATTGACTATAAAGGAAAGGTTCTTGAAATAAATTAAATAAGCTAATCCAGTGAACACACAAATGACAAGAAAGTGAGACAGCCTTAATAACTGATATGAAGGAAATTTGAATGGTCTGGATATAAGATCAAACCAGCTACAATATTCCCTTAAGTCAAAGCCTAATTCAAAGCAAGGTTCTAACTCTCATCAATTCTATAAAGGCTGATAGAAGTGAGGAAGCTTCAGAATAAACAGAATAAAATAAAAATGTATGAAGCTAAAAGCAATTGGATTATGAGTTTTAAGAACAAAAGCTGTCTCCACAACATAAAAGTACAAGATGAAACAAAATGTGCTGATGTAGAAGATGCAGCAAATTATCTAGAAGATCTAGCTAAGATTATTGATGTTTAGGTATCTACCCTAAACAATAGATTTTTAGGGTAGACAAAACACCTTCCCCTGGAAGAAGATGCCATTCTGGACTTTTATAATTGGAGAGAAGTCAACTCCAGGTTTCAAAGCTTCAAAGACAGGCAAGACAAGAGTTTTAAGGTCTAATGCAACTGATGACTTTCAGTTGAAGTAAATGCTCATTTACTATTCCCAAAATCATGTTTCTTTTAAGAATTATGCTAAATCTACTCTATGTCTGCTCTGTATTTTTAATGACAAAGCCTGGATGAGAGTACATGTGTTTGCGTTATGGTTTACTGGATAATTTAAGACCAATGCTGAGATCTAATGCTGAAAAAAAATTCTTTCAAAATATTAATATTTATTGACTATACGCCTGGTTTACCCAAGAGTTCTGAGGAAGCAATACAAGTAGACTAATGTTGTTTTCATGCCTGCTGACAGCATCTATTCTGTGCCACACAGATCAAAATGTTATCTCAACTTTCAAGTCTTATTAGTTAAAAAAAAAAATTCTGTAAGATCATAGTTGCCACAGATAGTGATTGTTCTGATACATTTGGAAAAAATAAATTGAAATCCTTCTTGGGCAAATTTATTGTTCTACATGCCATTAAGAATATTCATAATTTTGGGGAGGAGGTCAAAATACCAACATTAATAGAAGGGTGGAAGGGGATGCTTCCAACCCTCATGGAAGGCCTTGAAAATTTCAACAATTCAGTGCAGAAACAACTGCAGGTGGATTTGAAATAGAAAGAGAAATAAAATTAGATGTGAAACCTGAAGACTTGAGTCAATTGCTGCAAATTTGTGATAAAACTTGAATGGATGTGGAGTTGCTTCTTATAGATATGCTGAGAAAGTGATTATTTGAGATGGCACCTAATGCTGTTGCTGATGCTGTGAACATTGTTAAAACAAAAACAAAGAATTCAGACTATTTCTTAAACTTATTTGCTAAGGCATCAGTAAGGTTGGGGAGGGTTCACTCCAATTTTGAAAGAGGTTCTACTGTGGATAAAATGCTAACAAGCACCATCTCATGCTATAGAGAAATTTTTTGTGAAAGGAAGAGTCTATCAATATGGCAAACTTGATTGTCTTATCTGAAGAAATTGCCACAACCAACCCTAAGTTGTAGCAATCACCATGCTGATAAGTCATTAGCCAGCAACATTGAGGCAAGAATCTCCATTAACCAAAGAGTATGACTCTTTGCAGGTTCAGATGATTGTTAAAATTTTTAAGCAAAAAAATTTATTTATTTATTTTTTTAATTTAAGCATATACTTTTTCCCTAGAAATAATTTATTAAGTACTGCGACCTAATACTTTGTAGTATAGTGTAAATGCGACTTTTATATGCACTGAGAAACAAAATACTTATGACTTCCTTTATTGTGGTATTTACTCTACTGTGGTGGTCTGTAACCAAACCTGGAATATCTCTGATATATTCCTGTTTAAATAATGAAATATTAGTCAGTCTTTTAAAAGGAGATCCTGCCATTTAAGACAATACCGATGAACCTGAAGTACATTATTCTATGTGAAATAGACAAACAGCAAGACAAATTCTGCATGATCTCACTTATAAGTGAAATAAAATAAAATACATATAAAATGAGAATAGAGCAGTGTTTACTGGGGTGAAAGAGGATGAAACAGAAAAATAAAAGTTAAAGTTTACAAAGTTGTAGTTATGCAGGATGTATAGTCTAGAAATCTAATGCATATCATGAGAACTATAGTTAATATTGTATTGTATGATGAAAGTTTGTTAGGATAGCCCAAATTAAGTGCTTTGCACAACAAAAAAATAGATAAAATATATGAAGTAATGAGTATGTTCATTTGCTTACTATAGTAACTATTTCACTATGTATAAACATATTAAAGCATCATGTTGTATACCTTAATTATGTACAATAAACAAAAAAACTATGCATTAGATAACAGCAAAAAAAATCAACTAATAATATGAGTGTAAAACTTTCCCTTTCCTGACACCTTAACACTACACACATAGGGCTCCTGATAAATAATTGTGAAATGCAATAGAAAAAGATTGTGTCACTCTGACAATATTTAATAAGTCTCTAGAGATACCAAAGGAAATAGAAAAGATGAAAACAAGAAGAGCAGAGGAAATTTTAGCCCCTGATACCTATAGCTAGAGCAAACAATAAACTCAACCTAAACTTTGCCTGAATAAATCAAATGTCAAACTAGAGATCTATTTCCCTAAGTTCTTTTTCCTCCGTATATCATGTCCAGCTTGTAATAAAAATTCTTAGGCATACTGAAAGTTTTTGTTTTAAAATCACAATTTAAAGAAACAAAGTAAACATCAGAAACACGTCCCAGTTATGGCAGAGACTTTAGAAATATTAGACTGGGGATTTAAAACACCTATAATTGATATTCTAAGTATTTTAGTGTAAAAAGTAGACAGCAAACTTAAGCAAATAAGAAACATAAGCAAAAAAAAAAATGAACTCTAAAAAAGTATCTGAAGAAGCTGTTAGAAATAATAAACACCGTAACAGAAATAAAGAATGCCTTTGGTAGGCTCATTGATAGACTGAACCTACCTTAGAAATGAATTGGTGAGCCTGAAAAAATATAAATAGAAACTTCAAAAACTGAAATGCAAACAGAAAATGAATGAAAAAGGCATATAAATATTCAAGAACTGTCAAACAATTATAAAAGGAATAACACATGTGTAAGGGGAATACCAAAAGAAGAAAGAGAGAGAAAAACAGACAAAATATTTAAGTCAGTAATGATGAAATTTGCCAGAACTAATGGTAGACAACAAACTAAAGATTTAGGAAGTTCAGTGAACATCAAGCAAGATGAATACCAAAAAAATCAATGCCTAGGCATATCATATAGAAGCTGCAGAAAATCAAAGACAAAGAAAAAAATCCTGAAAGAAGACAGAAGGAGAACACCTAACAGTGCCCCTTAAAAAACTAAAAAGAATGTACCCCACATCCTTAAAATAAAAAGTAAAATAATAAAATAAATAAAGTAAATAAATAAAATAAAATTTACCTGAACAATCACTGCAAGTCCTCTGCTACATGAAACAGGTTGGAAGAATTTGGTAGAGTTGGGACTGTTTAGATTCTGTTAAGGAATATAGAGGTATTAGAGTTGTCTAAAATATAGAAGCTGTTTGTGGCTAATAAAATATAACTAAAAAAACTAAAAAGATGAAAATGAGAAGGCCGGGCTCAGCCTGTAATCCCAACGCTTTGGGAGGCCGAAGTGAGTGGATGACCTGAGCCTGCGTGTTTGATACCTGCCCGGGCAACTTGGCGAGACCTCATCTCTACAATAAATCAAAAAAATTAGCTGGTCGGTAACGTGCACCTGTAGTTTCAGCTACTCAGAAGGCTGAGGCGGAAGCCAGCAGGTCAAGGCTGCGGTGGTCAGGAGCGTGCCACTGCACTCCAGTCTGGGTAAAAAAACAGAAAATGAGCTAAATAAAAAATTGTTATAATGAAGAAAATAGTAAAACTCAGAGCAGAAATAAACAAAATAGAGAGTAAAAAGCAATTCAAAAGATCAATGAAATAAATTTTTTTTTTTTTGAGTTGGCGTCTCACTCTGTCACCCAGACTGGAGTGCAGTGGCCGCTCCCGGCCACCGCAGCTTCGCCTCCTGGGCTCCGGCGATCCTTCCGCCTCAGCCTTCCAAGTAGCCGGAATTACAGGCATGCGCTACCACGCCCAGCTGATTTTTTGATTTATTGTAGAGATGAGGTCTCGCTGCCCAGTCGGGTCTCGAACCCGCAGGCTCAGGCAATCCACTCACCTCAGCCTCCCAAAGGCACGGGATTATAGGCTGAGCCACCGAGCCCGGCATAAAATATTTTTTAAAGAGCAACAAAATTGACAAATCTTTAGCTAGACTAAGAAAAAAGAGAAAAGATTCAAATAATTAAATTCAGAATTGAAACATTATAACTGATATCACAGCAATATAGATAATCAAAAGAGGCTTTTATGAACAACCATAGGCCAGCATATTTGACATACAGAAGAAATTGATAAGTTCCTGGATACATAAAATCTATGAAGATTAAACTATGAAGATACAGAAAATCTGAACAGACAAATAACGAATGAGAGAATTGAATCAGCAATAAAATGTCTTCCATAAATAAAAAAGCCCAAGTCCTGGTGACTTTTAAAATATTTCTCATCCATGGTTATTTGAATCCACATATGTGGGTCTCACTAATATGCAGGGCCAACTGTACTCAGTTAAAACCACAAAAGGCAGAGAAAAAGTGGAAGATGAAAACAATTTCAAAGAACAAGGAAAACAAACAGAAAATAGTAACAAATACGGTAGCTATTAATACAAACACCAACAATCACATTAAATTTCAACAGCCTATATATTCCACTTAAAAGACAGAGACTGATCAAAATGGTTCAGCAAAACAATTTCCAATTATATGTTGTCTACAAGAAACTCACTTTAAATATAAGAACACAAAAGATTATCAGAAAATGGATAGAAAAGCTATATCCTGCTAAGACCAATCAAAATAAAACTGAAGTAGGTGTATTAATTCCAGACATAGCCCACTTCAGAGCGAGAAAAATTATGAAGGATAAAGAGGAGCATGTCATATTAATAAAGGAGTCAATTCTTCAAGACTATATAGCGATCCTTATTTATATATGTCTAACAAGAAAGCATCAAAATACATAATATAAAATCTGATAGAAGAGAACTAGATAAATTCTCTATTATAGTTGAAGAAATCACCACTTCATTGTCAGTAGTTGGCAGATCTGGCAGGGAGAAAATTAGTAACATTATAGTTGAACTGCATAGAAGCATCAAACAACTGGATATAACTGACAACTACAAAACACTGTATCTCCAAGCAGCATAATAGATATTCTACTCAAGCTCACATGGAACATTCACCAAGACAGAACACATTCAGAACATAAAACATATCTTAACAAATTTAAAAGTACAGCAATCATACAAAGTATGCTGCCAAACTACAATGGAATTAAGCTAGAAATCAAGAATAAAACGATAACTGAAAAACTGGAAGGCACTTGGAGATTAAACAACACACTTATAAATAACACATAAGTCAAGAAGAAATGTCAAGGTACATTTTGTAAAGTATTTCAAACTAAATGAATATTAAAATACAACCTGTCAAAATCTGTGGCATGCAGCAAAATCAGTGCCTAGATAGAAATAAATAATACTGAAACTATATATTATAACAGAAGAAATATTTAAAATCAATAATCCAAGATTCCACTGTAGGAACAAAGAAAAGAAGAATAAATTAAACCTAAAGTAAAAAATTAAATAAAATAAATAATAAAAGGTAGAAATTATGGAGAGTAAAAACAATAAATTGATAAAGAAAAATAGCAAAACTAAAACTTGATTCTTTGAAATGATCAATAAAATTGACAAGACTCAAGCAAGACTATGAAAAAAAGAAAAAACCATAATTACTAATATCAGAAATGAAAGAGGGTCTATCACTACTGATCTTATGGATAATAGTGGCATATTATGAACAATTCTATGCCCACAAATTTGATAGCCTAGATAAATAGATTAATTCCCTAAAAGACACAATCTACCAAAACCTACACAAGGAGAAAAACAATTTAAATCTAATTCCATTAAATATATTGAATCAATAATTGATAACATGTCAAAACAGAAAACACCAATCACAAATGTATTCACTGGTAAATTCCACCAAAAACTTAAGGTAGAAATTACACCAAATCTTCACAGTGTTTTTCAGAAAATAGAAGCAGAGGGAATACTTCCTAATTCTTTGAGGCCAGTATTATCCTAATACCAAAGCCAAACATTATTTAATATCAAAGCCAGATGAAGACATTACAAAAAAGAAAATCAAAACCCAATATTTATCATGAACATAAATATAAAAATCCTACACAAAATATTAGCAAATCAAAATGTTAAATATATTTTTTAAATTGCACACCGCAACTAATGGCATTTATTCCAAGTATGCAAGCTTAGTTCAATCATCAAAAATCAATTAATTTAATTCATCATATCAATGATCTAAGGAAAAATTCAATAGGTATACAGAAAAGTATTTGATAAAATCTAATATTCATTTTTGAAAAATCTTTTGGCAAACAGGACTATAGGGAAACTTTTTCAAATTGATAAAGATCATCTACAGAAAAAGTAAAGTCAACATTGTAATTGATGGTTAGAAACTAGATGATTTTCTAATAAGATCAGGAACAAGGTAAAAATATTCACTCTGTTCACTCCTGTTCAACATGTACTGGAAACCTTAGCTAATAAAGTAAGGTAAGAAAAGGACATAAAAGATACACAAACTGGGAAGGAAGAAATAAAATGGCTTTTGTTCACAGGTGACACGACTGTTTGTATAGAAAATTTCAAAGAATCAACAAAAAATCTCCTGAAACTAATAAATGATTATAGCAGGGTTGCAGGATAAAAAGTTAATATACATAGCCTATTGCATTAATATACACACAATAAGCAATTCTAATTTTAAATTAAAACTATAATATCTTTATATTAGTACCAAAATGAAATAGTTCCAAATCTAACAAAATATGCATAAATCTATGAGAAAAATTGCAAAACTCTGATGAAAGTAATCAAAGGTCTAAATTAACAGAGAGATATTACATGTATTTGTATAGAAAGTCTCAATATTATCAAGATACGAGCTTTTCTTAGCTTGATTTAGAGAGTCAGTGTAATCTCAATGAAAATTCCATCCAGTTATTTTGTGGATATTGTCAAACTGATTCTAAAGTTTGTGTGAAAAGCCAAAGACCCAGAAGAATAAATACAATAGTGAAATAAATGAACAAAGTGAGAACACTGACACTACTTGCATTCAATATATTTCATAAGGCTATAATAATCAAAATAGTGTAGTATTCATGAAAGAATAGACCAAGAGATTAATATGCAATCGTTTTACAGAATAGAAAGCCCAGAAATACCTCCACACATATATCTTATCTTCATCAAAAGAGGAAAGACAATTCAATGGAGAAAGAGAAACTTTTTATCAAGTGGTGCTGGTACAGATATTCACATGGGGAAAAAAGAATATCTACACAAATCTTACTTCTTTCACAAAAAGTTACTTCAACAAATCATAACTTTAAATGCAAAATGCAAAACTATAAAACTCCTAGAAGACAACACAAGAGAAAATCTAGGTAACCTTGATTTTGAAAATGACTCTTAGAACGCAAAAGCACAATCCAAATAATAAAATACTAATGAACTGAACTTCTTTAAAATTAAAAACTTTTGCTCTGCAAATGATACTGTTAAGAAAATAAAAACACAAGCTCCAGACTGGAGGAAATTCTTTCAAAATACATATCTGATAATAGATATTAATCTAAAATATGCAAAAAAATTGTTAAAGCTCAACACTACTCAAGCAGACAAAAGCTCTGAAGAGACACCTTCTCAAAGAAGAAACACAAATGCAAATAATCACACGAAAATAGACTCAACATAAGGAATTACTAAATTAAACAACAATGAGATAATACCACATACCCATTAGAATTGCCAAAACCTGAAACGCCCTCAATATCAAATGCTGGGATTGCGAAATGTCCAAACAAAAATCTGCAAACAAATTTTTATAGTAGCTTTGTTCATAACTGCCTAAAGTTTGAAGCAATCAAGATGTCTTTTTTTTTTTTTTTAGTTGGAGTCTCACTGTCGCCCAGACTGACCTGCTGGGCTCTGGTGATCCTTCCGCCTCAGCCTTCCAAGTAGCTGGAACTACAGGCGCACGCTACCACGCCCGGCTAATTTTTTTGATTTATTGAAGAGATGAGGTCTCGCCTGCCCAGGCGGGTCTCGAACCCGCGGGCTCAGGCAATCCACTCACCTCAGCCTCCCAAAGGCGCGGGATTACAGGCTGAGCCACCAAGCCTGGCAAAATGTCTTTTTAATGGATTAGTAGATAATCAAATTGTGATACTTCCATTCAATGGAATATTATACTGCAATGAAAGTAAGTGAGCTATTAAGCCACAAAAAGTTGTGAAAGAAACTTAAGTGTATCTTACTAAGTAAAAGAAGATAATTTAAAAAGCTATATAATATCTGATTTTAGTTATAGGATATTCTGGAAAAGGTAAAACTAAGGAGAGAAGAAAAAAAATGTTGCCGGGAGTGCTGTAGGAGTGAGGATAAAATATATAGGTAGAGCTCAGATAATATTTAGGACAGGGAAATTATTACATATGATACTGTAATGATGCATACATGTCATTATACATTTGTCAAAACCCATAGAATAAACAACACAAAGAGTTTACTGTATTGTGAATTATGAAATTTAAAAAAATTATTTGTCATTAATTAATTGTAACCAATGCACCAAACCAATGCAGGGCAATAATAGAGAACATTGGCAGGGGTTGAGGGTGATTTGAGGTGGAAGAGTGAGGTAGTACATAGAAACTCTCTGTCCTTTTGCTCAATTTTGCTATCATTCTAAAACTTCTTTTAGAAAAGTCTATTAATTTTTTAAAAGTACAATGAATTTCAGTATTGTGAGTAGTGGTAGACTAAATAGTTGGAGCAAATAATTCAGAGATTAGTCAATAAAACACCCTATAAATAAAAAAAATGAGACCTTTCCAAATAGATATTAAATTATTTTTACTAGTCATTAACACCCTATTATTCCTCATCCACTAATTCCCAATGGGGAAGATGACAAATAGTCATAAAAATTTGACATCGTTTTTTCTTGTATCTTCTGGGTCCAATATTCTACAGATACCCCAAATTATGTAACAATTGTGCTGATAAATTTTACACAAATATTCTCATATACTTCAATCATGGAATACAATTAATTTAATCTATAATTATTTTTATATAATATTTTGAACAATGTACATAATCCTAGAAGCTGCTCTTTGAAATTATTTCATATGTAATAAAAAAACTATTATAAAATGAATATAAGATGTATACGGGAACTTCTTGGATTATAAAAAAATTTTTGGCAACTTTGATTTTCATTCCCAGTCAGTTCATGTTTATCCATTATAGTTGAGAACTCCATTCACTGCAGTCATGATGACCCTACGAAACCTATACTGGGTGAATATTTATTGGAACATAAATATGAGAAACATCTCATCCCTTTCTTTCAACTGACTCTTTAGCATAGCATGCATTTTTGATGGTGAAAAAGAGAAAAAATACTTCTCAATCTTTTTTAATATCATTTTTCATTTCTTCAGAAAAAAAACTTTAATTACCAAAGTAGGCAAGGTGCAACTTGTTCTACTACCATCTGGGATTAAACAGCCCAAACATTAGTATCAGCTATTGAATGACATCTTAAAATATTTCTCCTTTCAAGTAGTCCTCCATGATTTCACCTGGGTGAGGAAATGCTAATCCTTTCACTGGTGAGTTTCGTTTTTGCTGGCGTCTCTTTGGATTTCCCTAGTTCCATCCTTGATGACTGCCAGAGTGTTATCCAGTTCAGTTTCATCTGGGAACCTTTTCTTTTACACACGTTTTCTTTATCCTCTCACAATTTCCATGAGACATTTTGCTGTGCTCTGCTCTTGTCATTTGGTGTAGTATTGGAGTTTGAGGTTCAATTTAAGAACTCCAAGTTGAAAATTATGCGGACATTTTTAATATTCTTTCAAATCTGAAGCTCTACTATACTTTCATACTTTGAAAACAAAGAAATAAAAGACTGAGAAACAAGAAAAAAGGAAAAAATTTCTTTCACCTTCTTTAAGTACTTCTACTGAGTAGCTGCAATATGTCACACACTATTCTAGGTACTCTGCTACATCTGGGCTGAAGCATTTAGATTTATGTTTAATTGTAACTAACAACTAATGAATGAGAATTCCTCAATAAAGAAATAAGTTGAGAAAGAAGGTCATGGGATCTCTCTGCTTAAAATCATTTTTAAAAAGCTCATCTACCCAAACTAGTTTAAGATAGTCTTGCCTACAGGCAAGTGGATTGACCAGAAAAGCTCTCAAGAAAGCCTACAATCCCAAGTCCATAGACTTCCAATAAAATAAACATGTATCTGAATGCTTGATCCTTGTGAGTTAGAGCAGGGGAATAAAAAACATTGCTATGTCAATTTAGAGAATAAAATTTTGTTTCGACAGGTCTATTCTCCTTTAATTTTTTCCTCAAGACACTTTTTTATTTCCTTTTTTGAATTTGTTTTTATAGATAGTTCATGGTATTGAACTCTTTTCCTCTGAAACTTCTTTAAAGGGATACTGTGATGACTCAGAAGCTCAATTAGATTTAAATTAATTTTTGCAAGTTGCTTGAGTATGTCAGAGTTCCCTAACCATTTCCTTTTAAAATTAATTATTAGATCATTTAAGCCAGGAGACAGAAAACAAAATAAATAGGGAAAAGAACACAACATTCAAAAAATGAAACAAAACCTCATAAAATTGCAAATAGTTATTGGTATCAATTTTATTAAAAAAATTGATATGAATTTCATATTGTGCTTCTTACCATATGGCAGAAATGACAAAAACTTTAGATTTATCTATTAAGAATCATATTGATCCCATTTAGTATCTATCATCATATAGTTTTAAACGTTGTATAATATCATGACATGTTGCTATATCCAAAATAACTTATTGTGAATTGCAATTTCCATTAGTTATCTAGAATTGCTGAAAAAAATCATGCTTTTGTTTGTTTGTCTGGTTAGGCTTTTTGTTACCTTACTCTTTTTTAAATACAAACTCTTTAAAGATAGAAAATATTCACAGAGTTTTAGCAATCTAAAATCAGAAGACGTGTTCACTGCATCCAACTCTGATTTTTCTTATAGATTTGATATTTGTCTGTTTATTACGCAGTCTTTCCCCTCAATATTCTCAGGTGTTTTAGTTGCTGTTGTTTTGCTTTTATTAAAGCAAAAGAATGCCACATGTGACTTTCTATTTTAAAAGGCCTGCGGGAATCTCATGTGACCTCAGAATTTGAGAAAAAATGTATTAATTACAACCCAATATTTATTTTCCTTTATTTACGTATATGAATTATTTCTTAACTTTTCTTAAAAACAGCAAAAACTACAGCAGCAAAACACAAATACATGTACATATGCAAGAAAAGTTTTGATTTTGTGTTTTTCTCTATTCATTAATAATATTTGAATATATTCACAATGCTTTTGTCAATAAATTCAACTATAAGAGAATAACAAGTTGGAATTGTGCAAAAACAAATGAATTGACACATTTCATAAAATAAACAAGAAAATATCCAAAAAATATTGTTTGGAAGGCCAGTCACAATAAAGCAAAAATCAAAGAAGGTAGCACTTAGTGTAGAAAATCAATACATTGGGAAGTGTAACCATGATAAGAACATAGAATGATGGGAAGGTTATATTTGAATGTTTGCATGCAGCCTAGTGGCTCCAGACTTATTTGGTTTCTTATTAAAAAGAAAAATCCATTTAGAGCCTCTCTGACCATGCATTCATATATTCTCTATTCAACTTAACAAATGTTTCTGAATACCATAGTTTCAGGTAATGTGATACCCAGCAAAAATGCAAAGATTAATTAGCAGGTTAAAAATTAAGAGGAGATAGAATTAATACATTATGATCAGCATCCTTATGATAATCACAATATTTACCATTACACACCAGAGTGAACTTTTATTGTGTGCACTTTTCATTCATTTTCACATTTCTTGATCAGAATTTTGCGAGACAGTTATATTTATTTTGTGTGTTTTATAGATGAGGTATCTGATACTTAGAAAATTTAATAAAATTCTCAAGTAAATAGACACAATAAAACTAGGTCTGTCTGAATCTATGTTCAGTTTGACTTAGTACAGTTCCTGACCATTTTATAATTAGTAATAATTTCACCACATTTATTATTATTACTATTACAATTTTGCTATATAAATATTCAAGATGAAAACCTTTATAACAATAAATGATGAACATATGAATTTCTGTAAATAAATGCCTTGGTAGAATGTTGACTTCTAATTTTTTTCTCATCTCCTATAATTTATTAATACCTGTTGAGTAAAAATTAAAAGTTGAGATCTCTGATAGCTTGAATAGGATTTGAAAACTGGTTAAAATAAGAAAAGTGTTCTAGCTCACTACACAGCTTGGTAACTTTAAAAATTATTATCAGTATTGTCCATATTAATATTATTTTATTATTTAAAATGATAAGGTATTTTGATGCCCTGTAGGTTGCTTTTACATGTGGCAAGGTGCAAAAACAAAGACTGGTATAATCAGAACTCCAGTTTATTAGTTTTTAAAGGCTTGTTTTCTCAGTTGTTGTTAACAAAACAAAGACATTTTGGAACCATAACACAAATTATAAGGTAAACTACTCTGTTACAATGTTAGAAACATTCTATATCATATTAGTATAATAATAGAAAAAGTTATTTTAAAAGTCTAAGCTAAAGTTGTTAATATAAAAATAATGTATTTAGCGAAAAATACATTTAAAAATAATTAAATATTTAGAATATATTTATAATGAAATTATTATTTTAATCCAGAGAATTTTAAATGAATACTATTTTTTCAATTGATACTATGCATTTCCTCATTGCTAACATATTTCTGAGTTTCCATCTTATTAAGAAGAATTTAAAAATTTGGGAGGAAATGCAATCCTTTTGGTCTCTAAGAGAGCTTTTTACCAAGTTTTGGACACTTTTTTTTTCATTAATGATAAACTCTCCTCCATCTAGGTATACAATAAGAAATCATTGCCATTGACAATTCTCCGTTGAGTAATTTGAAACCGTTGCTTTCCAGTTGTGCTGATGTGATTAATTAACCCATCAGCCAGCTCAGCTGTCTGATAAACAGTAGCTGTGTAGCACTGAATCTCAAGGAGAACTTGAACTTTTCGAGGATCTTCAAGTGAAATTTCTTCTCAGAAAAGTAGCTTAATTGAATTTCAATGAACCAGAAATCAAAGCTTTCTAGATTTTTTAATTTTTGAAAGTACAGTTCTCTTTCTTTTAATATGTTTCCTTTTAAGTATTATAAGTATGTATCAGATCACATACTTCAAAATCTTTCAACCATCAAATTACTCAAAGGAGAATAAATTTGTTTGCTTTATTTCACACCAAATTTATTGATGAGGATCTAATCCATATTAGTAATTTTCCATTACTCTTATTTACAATTTACTGCACTAAAGATAATAGAAATAATATTTGAAATGTGTACAAAATTAGACTGTGCACTGGTAATGTTATTAAATATTAGTCTAAATAACAATGTATTAAAAAATTTGGGGACTTTTTGACTTATATGCTGATACTATCCCCAGAAATTTTGATTCAGGCAGAGAGGTAGAGCTATAAAATTTGTTTTGAAAATCATCAAAAATTTGTCTTACTTAGAGGTACCATCTGATTTTCAGTTATAATTGAAATAACAACACTAACACTGCAACATTTCTAGGGAAGATACTGAGTCAACAACATGGCATTTCATCTATTCATAAATGAAATACATATATTTAAAACATATTGTGAATTCGTTAAAAATCAATTTAAGTTCAAGACCAAATTATTGCCATGAAACAAAGATCTTAATGCAATATAATTCTTATATTGTACCCAAGAGTCATCTAATGGGAGAATATAGTGGTTATTATCCATAGTATCAACCACATTGGAAGAACAGGAAATTTTGGAAGAATGTAATTTCATTTAACAATACAGTGTTGAAGATTTTCATTAAAAAGGTTAATTAATAGGTACAAATATGTGATTTGATAGAAGAAATAAGACCTAGTGATTGATATATCAAAAAGGTTACATAGTTTGCAATAATCTATTGTATATTTCAAAATAGCTAGAAGAAAAAATAATTCAAATAGTTTTAGCATAAAGAAGAGACAAATACTTAAGGTGATAGACATGCCAATTACAATTATTTGATAATTAAAAATCATATTAGTGTACAAAATATGTACATCTTTTATTTATCAATAAAAACATTTAAAACGCTTTATGTTTTTGGCAGAAACTTGTAGGTCAGTTCAGCCCAACAGCCATTTCTCAAACCTTTAAACTCTGCTCACTTCCAATCTAAATGAGGTAAAATGTACATGCTGTTTATAACTGTTTCAGTTGTGTCAATCAAGTAACAGAATTCTGGCCAATTAAACATAGTGTATTATAGAAGGAATGCCTAGAACTGTGGCAACCATTATGTAAACGTGTGAGAAAGAACAATAGGATCACTGAAACGTCAGCCTGACTTCACTGAGTCAATGAATCAGCTCCTGCAGTAACCTATATGCACTGTCCTGTTAAATGAATGAAGTAAACTTCTATGTAACACATTGTTATTTGAATCTTTTCTTGCAACTGAAAATTGTTTTCATCTAATATAATGTTCAAATATACCTAACTCCATTCAGTCATGTAAGAGTCACAGGCATATTAATCCACTTAAAAAAGAATAAATTTTTACATGCTATTTTTCTGAAACAATGAAATATATAATAATAATCTCTAAAATATTTAAAGTACTGCTCTTTATTTTCACCAGTTATTACTAGCTATTAAAAACTGGGCACAACATTTTGATTATAATGTCAACTGAAGTTAATATATACTGCTCACAGTATAGGTTTTTGTAGTTTTTCTATGTAATGAGAGCCCTATAATTACACAAAAAGTCTATCTTTATTAATACTGCATATTTTGCTAGGTGTGTTTAGGCATCTAAAGGTGATTCCAAAGTTGTCTACTGTAGCCATTAGTTTATTTTTAATTCATCAACCACCTGATGTATCAATATAAGTAATATAATGTTTATTTCTGCTGCAAAAAAATGCTCAGTTTATTGATTCGTTGACATTGGCCAAACAACGAGTGATGAGAAAACAATTCGAACACACTTTTAATAAGAATCTAACCTAACAGGAATAAAAAAAGGAAACATCACAATTTATCTTAGTAATTCTTGATAGCCATGAACAATGACATTTTCTTAAGTTTCTTGTGCCTTAATTCATTCTATCATCCTCTTTTTGTTCAATTTTTAGAACAAGTAACTATCTGATCCTCAGCATTTATATTTTACACTCTACTTACTGGAGTTTCATCCATGTTGAAATGAATAAAAATAAAACAAGTGAACATAATTTGTTTTCTTTATTTTTGATATTATGTAAATGTCCATTTAAGTAACTATTTCATTTTCAGCACTTTGTTTTAATAACATGGAATTTATTTTGAAATAAATAAAAATTCTATGAGATAACTAATATTGAGAGACCCCTGATGGCCTGTCAAATTAACCAGATAATAATCATTTGTAATTGACAATAATTTTTTGCAGGGAGTCAAGTATTGACACAATGCTAAAGCTACCTAAGTTGGTAAGGATTGCCTACTGAAGTATAAATTATATGATTAATTATTTAAAGGAGAAAACTAACAATGATTTATAATAGTGGTGCTAGGTTCTTTCTCACATAAGTAATAATGAAAAGGGGTAGTCACTATTACTTCCATTTTAGAGTGGCTTGGAAAAGATAAGGTACACACTCAATGCTGCATAGCTAGTAAGTGGATGATCCTAATTTTAGACTCTTATGTGATGTCAAAGTCTGTGCCATTTTCACTGATCCTTGGTGGGTTTTTTTAATCTATGTTCAGAATTTGTTTTTTTAACATCTAGATAATTCCAAACTTTAAATGTATTGAGTTTAAATTAGCATTCACCTACAACAGTTGTTTACACAAAATAGATGATTAGAAATAAGTATTTGCTAAAATAAAAGGAATTTATTCAAATATGAAAGTAGTTATAGACAATTCATGCCTAGTTTAGAAACGCTAAAATTTAGTAAGCATCTCCAGGATAAAAGTTGTATATTGTCCATTTATTAATAAAAATCATTATCTTATAATGGTTAAGAAAATAAAGCTCTGAGGTCATCAGAGGTACAATTATGATTCTGTCACTTACTAGTTCTACAAATTGGACAAATAATTCAGCCTTTTGTGTTTAATTTTCTGAACTTTTAAATGTTAGTAATAATATGACTTACTGTTGACATCTTGTTCTTTCTCTCATCTGGGCCAGGTAGCCTTTATGAAATTATAAAATGAGTAGCAAACTCATCCAAGAAACAAGCTGTCTAAATCATTCTTTAACAAGGCAACAGGAAAATGCACTTCTATCTCCCTTTTTTCAGTTCTTGGTTTCATCTCTGGAGCTACATCAACTGGTTGCTAGAACAGGTGAGGTAATGTGACTGTATAAATAAAGATTTTTAAAAACAGATCAGGTGTAGTGGCTCATGTCTGAGGACCGACAATAGAGAATGCTTGAGTTCAAGAGTTTGAGGTTACAGTTAGCCATGATGGCGCCACTGCAATACAGCTTGGGCAAAAGAGCAGAACGCTATTTCCAAGAAACAAAAACTCTAAACCAGAACAAAAACACCCACACTGGTTTGACTAGAGCTGTGAATAGTGTGGCTGTTGCTAATAACTCTGCAGCTCCCTAGATGTTTTCTAGAGTGTGATATGGGGGCAAGGAATGGAAAGTCAAGAAAGAAGCCCAGGAAACTGAAATAAGTTTTGAATAAAGAGTAACTTTAAGATAGACAAAGAAGACAGAACACACATTCCAGGTAAGAAGACCACGATAGGGAGAAGTATATAGACATTAAGCAGCATAATAACATTTTTGAGGACGTATAAGGAATTATGGAATGATATGGCAAAAATTTTACTTAGCTAGAGTTGAGGGGTAGAGAGACAGGTATGGGCCAAACCATTAAGGGTTTTGGTATCAAACTAAGGAGTTTATTCTTTGTACCTAAAGTGATTGGAACAGAACCAGAATAGAGACAGGGAGAATATTTAAAAGATAATTATGGAAATCTAGACAAAAAATGATGGACACACTGAAAAACTCCATTGTTTATGTTTACATGTATCAAATGAAAATAGGGGGAAAAAGAAATGGAGGAAGACACCAACCTGTCAATGTTAGTAACTTTAAGGAAATGGAATAGGTGGGGAGAGAGGATATGATTTATGTTGTTTGATTTGTTATAGTATGCATGATTTACTTTTTAAAAAGAAGCTTATCTTATTTTATTTTAATTTTTTACTTTTTTGAGTTGGAGTCTCAATCTATTGTCTAGGCTAGAGTGCAATGGCACTCTCACGGCCACTGCAGCCTCAACCTGCTGGGCTTAGGCGATTCTTCCGCTTCAGCCTTCCAAATAGCTGTAACTACAGATGCACACTAGCACATCTGGCTAGTTTTGTGTGTGTGTGTGTGTGTGTGTGTGTGTGTGTGTGTGTGTGTGATTTATTGTAGAGACAGGTCTCACCAAGTTACCCAGGCTGGTCTCGAATCCCCAGGCTCAGGCAATCCTCTCACCTGGACTTCCTAAACTGCTGGGACCACACACTGAGCCACTGCACCTGATCCAAAGAAGCTTATTTTAAATGCCATTAAATTAGAAGCTGATTTACTAGGTTTGCTTATTTAAAATATATACATTACCTCACACTGAAGTTGCAGCTATTTTTCTTTTTTTAAATTAAATTAAATTAAATTTTATTTTAAAGATGTGGGGTATAATTCAGGGTTAAGTATACAAATGTTAATTATGCAGGTACCCTTGTTGATGAGGTGTGCCCCTCCCTCCCCTAGCAGTTTCCCTCAACTGTCAATCCCACTGCGCTCCTTCCCTAGCAGTTTCCCACTACTGCCAATCCCTTTCTTATAGTATTATGATAGTTGTTCAAGGTCCACTTATGAGTGAGAACATATGACACACAGTTCTTTGTTTCTGTGAAAGATCACTCAGCATTATAGATTGTAAGTCCATCCTTGTTGCTGTGAAGTTCATGATTTTGTCCTTTTTTATGACTGCATAATATTCCATTGTGTATATATACCACATTAAAAAAAATCAAGTCCAGCTTCTATGGGCAGCATGGTTGGTTCCATGTTTTTGCTATTGTGAATAGAGCTGCAACAAACATGCATATGCAGGTATCATTTTTGTAGAATGATTTGCATTCCTCTGGATATATTCCCAGTAGGGGGATTGCTGGGTCATATGGAAAGTCAATTTCCTCATCAACACTCTTAAAAATAAAAACTAGAGCTCTCATTTTTCAAAAAACAGAAAGGGTGTGGGCTCAGTGGCTCATTCCTGTAATCCCAGCACTTTAGGAGGCCAAGGCATGAGGATTAATTGAGGTCAGGAGTTCAAGATCAACCCCGCCACCATAGCAAGACCTTCTCTCTACTAAAAACTAAGAAACTGGTCAGATGTCGTGGGACACATCTGTAGTCCCAGCTACTCAGGAAACTAAGGCAGAAAGATCACCTGAGCTCAGGAAATTAAGGCTGCAGTGAGCAGTGATTGTGCTACTGCACTTCAGCTGAGGAGTAAAGTGAGAACCCAACTCAAAAAAAGAAGAAATATTGTATTTCACTTTTCCAGACTAGTTGCTGAAATACTATTAGCATTAGGTAGTACCAGAGGAGATTTTAATTCACATCTGTTTGGTTGAAATAAAATCTGGTTGTTATAAAGTTTCTTCCACTCCACCACTCTAGAAAAAACAGTTTACAAAAGAAACAATATCAACCCAAACACAGTGGCCTTGATATTTTAAAATGAAACAAGTTGCATATAAAGAGTATCCTTGCCATGCTCAGTGGCTCAGCCTGTAATCCCAGCACTTTGGGAGGCCAAGGCGAGTGAACTGCCTGTGCCCGCAGGTATGAGACCCACCTGGGCAACTTGGCGAGACCTCATCTCTACAATAAATCAAAAACTAACCGGGCATAGTAGAGCGCACCTGTAGTTCCAGCTTCTTGGAAGGCTGAGGCGGAGGGATTGCCCAAGCCCAGCAGGTCGAGGCTGCTGTGACTGGGAGCATGCCACTGCCCTCTAGCCTGGGTGACAGAATGAGACTCCTACTCAAAAAAAAAAAAAAAAAAAAAAAAAAAGAGTGTCCTACTCTAAACAAAATCTAGATGACTTAAGGTAAGCAATTCTAATCTCATTTCTCCAGTAGACCTTTATCTGCAGCTCTGAGGCCTACAGCCCAGGAAGGGAGGGAGCTGGCGACGGTGTCCGCAGCGGCGGTGGCCACCTCACCGTACACTGGGGTGCTCCACAAGCCTGGCTCTGGGCGAGGGGCATGGTGCGGCAGTGACAGTGGCAGGAGCAGCCACAGCAATGGCGATCTCAGTAGATCCTGCTTGCAGGGCCTCATGGTCCAAAGTCGTGGGTCACCTCAGGCATGGGCAGGCAATGACCGCAGCAGCGGCATCCACGGCTGTGACGGCGGCAGGGACTGCTGTGATGTTTGAGCAGTGGCGGTGGTGGCAGCTGAGCTCCCCATGAAGAGCAGGCTACTGAAGATGGGAGCTGCAGCCCACTGAAGAGAGCTAGGGTCTTTATGAGTGTTCTCTTTCTCAGAGCGTCTCACAGACCATGCTGCTCTGTTACCATCTTGCCAGAAGTTCAATAAAGTATACTTATCATCTACACATACTCCTAAAAGTAAAATCCCATCACTGTTTCAAGTATGCATGCAATTTGCATGCTTGTTATATTTCAAAGTAGCAAAAATGTAAGGAAAATCCGTTTTTGGTATTGTTAAGTACAAAAGTTCAATTTTGTTGATTTTTTAAAATTTTTTAACATAAACGATGACAAAATCATATTTTCATGCACAACTAGCTCAATGAAACTTTCAGAAAAATTAATTCAATACACTTTATCTTTTTCTGAAATATCTTTATGATTAAATATACAAGTAAACTCAGTACAAGTATTCAAAATATTTATACATATTTTCTTTCCCTATTCATCCCAGTCTCTGATAACCACCTTTATATTATGTTTCTATGAAATTGACTTATTTGATTTGACAAATAACTGAGATCATGCAATATTATTCTTTTTGTTCTTCACTTATTAACTTATTTCTCTGAGCATAATGTCCTCTAGTTCCATCCATGTTGTCACAAATGACAGAATTTTCTTATTTTTTAAGGATGTATAGTATCCTATTGTTCATACATACTACATTTTCTTCATCCATTCATCCATTGATAAATACTTAGTGTGATACCATAACTTTACTTTTGTGAATAATGCAGAAATGAACATATGAGTGCAGATATATTCTCCAACATGTAAATTTCAATTCATTCATATGTGTACTCAGAAGTGGGATTGTTGTATGTTAGATAAAGAGTACAAAGTTTCAGTTAGACTGGAGAAATAAGATTTGGTGATCTATTGCACTACATAGTGACCACAGCTAATAATGTATTATGCATTTCAAAATAGTTAAAAAATATTTTTAATGTTCTTATCACAAAAGATGATAAATTGATGAGGTGATGGATCTATTAATTAGTTTGACTAAACTTTTCTATAATGCATACATATATCAAAACATCACATGGTACTCTATAAATATACACAATTATTACATCGATTAAAATTTTTAAATAATTGTACATGTCATTCACAGAACAAAATGCCATAAAAAGAAATTCTCAAGTGAATGGTTGTGTACGTGTCTTTTTTTACAAAAGTGAAACAAATTAGGAAAGAGAACAGACATAATTTACTAATGAATAACAGAAAATAAAAATAATCATGACCATACAATCAGAATGAGCCTCAAATTGCCACATGATAGGGAAGAATAAGGTAAAGGGTGTGTCCCAGAATAAAGTCCTAGATTTTCATATGTGTTACTCCCCACATTTCATGGAAATAGTCATAAAACAGATAAACTAGTCAATTAGCATTGGACATTTTTTTCAAAATTATCTTGCATAAAGCTAGATATTGAACTGGCAGTTGTTGTATAATTATATAACTTTATTTGAAAAGTTCAGTAATCATTTCTTACTTCTGGGTTTCTGTCCATTACTCACTCACTTAGTATCTTAGCTGCCTGAAGATCTTTCTTCTGATTTATAAACATGCAGCAAAAGACAAACGAGCCAATATCTGTGGCTGGCTGACCTTTCCTAGGTTTCTGAGTCCTCCAACTTTCATTGGTTTTTCTTCTACAAGTGTATAAATCAAATAAAACAGGTCACATTTATGATTGCTTAAGCAGTGTCCATTTGGCAGTAGCATATATGGATGTCCCCCTTGAAGAAAAGTTGATATCAGTGTCATTGCTTTTCCATTCAGTGGCTATGCAGTGATTTCCAGACAGGTGATAGAAGGTATGTGAAGTTTGATAATTTTAACCCTCAACGAGAAAGGACTTAGGTCTTCAGAGTGAAAATCAACACAATCAATATTTGTTTTCCTTATGTACTACTTAAACCATATGTGTTCTGATTTAAGTGGAAGCTATAAGTGAGGGAAGCCAAGCTCATTTATTTAAGGTGACAAAGGTGAGTCAGATGGACATCATGGTCCTATCATTGCATATATTTTTCTTGATTTTAGTGTCATTTAATATTATGTGTTTTGTCCTTTAACTGTTTCTTTTATTTCTGACTATTTTCCACCAACTAGACTAGGAGATACTTGAAGGCAGAGTACATGTCATATTTCTCCTTTGCTACTTTCTCACTAGAGATATTCCATAAGAAAATTATAATGCCATGACTATGCATTTTTAATAAGTGTAGATGGTATCCTTTAATAATGAAAAAATTCTACCAATTGCTGCATATCTCATATCACTACAGCAAAGGAGTAAAAAACTTCAGGTTATTCATTTGATGATGTACTCATAGAGCATTAAATTTCATCTCTTCAACAATTCAATTACCAAGTTATACATAAATATTTCATTAATGGATCCAGATAGCTCACAGAGACAAACATCAGAAAAATAGCCACACCACTGTCTTGGAAAGAGTAGTTTAATAGCTAAAGAAGGGCATTTCTCCATTAGAGATAGGTCTATTTTGCAGCTAACAAAAGCAGGAACTGATTGATGAGTTTGGTTTGATAAGTAAAAATCTTTATTTTTAATCTTTTTAATAATAGCTTGCCCATATATTTAAATACCCAGACTTTTTTTGAGTGGACATTTATGATAATCTTAGCAGTACCCATTATCTATTTTCAATTGCCAGGGAATTGATGTAGCTCTTAGAAAGCTGACTCTTTCCAGATGTCCAAGGGTAGAGCATGAGGTCATGTAAGCTAATTAGTACCTTGCTTCTCTCTACATACATTAATCTAAGACAATTTAGTCTGAGTACTTCATATCCCTTTACTTGGGATTCTGGGATAAATAGCCTAGAAGGCCCTATGTGACCTCAATCTTTTGTAACTCTCTGACTTTATCACCCATTACTTTCTCCGTTGCTCTCTACACTCCAGCCACAGTGATCTCCTTACTGTCTCAAATAAGTCAGTCACATTTCTATCTTAAGGGTCTTTCTATAGCCTAGAATACTCTTCCCATAGACAATTGCAAGGGTGACCTCCTCACCTATTTTAAAGTTTTGCTAAAGGTATCTTTCTTAATGATCTCAATGAGGCCTATCTTGAAGACATCATTTAAAGTATCAACATAACCCAACACTCCCAATAAATTGTCTCTTTTGTAATATTTATCTATAAGAAAATTGTTTTATTTATCTTTTACAGTACACAGTTTAATTCTGGACAAATTAAAAATATTAAACAAATAGTGGTTTAATTTTTGTATGAATGTAGAAAACCTAGGCAAAGTACAGGAAATATTTAGCAACTCAAGCTAAGAAGCTGAATATAAACAAGAACATTTCAAGAGGTAAGTGTTAAATGGGCCTAAATGTGATTCACACACAAAAGCACACATAATATGGGATATACTTTAAATTATGTTTTAAGAAAGTTTCATAGAATCTACTTAAGGAAGTGTAAATGTGAGGTTAAGGAAATGGCTAAGCAGGTGGAATACAAAGACCCTCAATCTCTGTTCAGTCAAGAAGGTCAAGTGTAGGGAGAGGGTCCACTATAAAAATGTAGCTCAGACTTTTTTTTAAGACTTCATACTATAGAAGGGATATATATAGTACATTGTTACAATATGAAGTGAACAATACTTTTCTCTGTATAAAGAGAAAAATATTTTTTATAATTCTAAAATTGCAATATGTTTTGTATACTCTTAGGGACAAGATATCCCAAGGCACTTTGTTAGAGTAAGTTGTATGACCAAAATTATGAAAACAAGAGCCTAGTTTCATAACATATAAAAGTTAACAGAGTTCTTCTACTTGCTAAATCATTTATCAATACTAAACATAAAACAGAATGAACTCCTGTGATTTGCAGCAGCATGAATAAACCTGGAGGATACTATGTTAAATGAAATAAACGAGGCATAGACAGATAAACATCATAATTTCACTCATATGTGGAATCTAAGAAAGTTGATCTCATAGAGGTGAACAGTAGAATAGTGGTGAACAGAAACTGAGAAGTTATGGGGCAAGGAGGATGGGAAGATATTCGTGAAGGGGTGCAAATTTATGTTTAGATAGGAAGAATAAATTCTGATGCTGTATTGCACAATAGGAGGATTGCAGCAAATAACACTGTATTATGTATTTCAAGGTAGCTAGAGGAGATTTTTTTTTAATACTGTCACTACAAAGAAATAATAAATGCCTAAAGGGATAATTATGCTAATTATTCTGATTTGATCATTATGCAAGGTACACACTGTACCCCTTTAATATGTAAAATTATGTGTCAATCATAAATATATAGTAATATTTCAAAATATAGTGCCTAGTCAATGATGATTTCTGATCATTTGGCAACACAAATTCTATTCTCTTAAAGGAATGGTATCATGCTATGTATAATAGACTCCTTAAAACAATGATTAAGTGTATGGACTTCTAATAAATCATAGAAAACATAACTGCTTCTTTTTGAAATAATGGTATTTTGAGTCTTTAAAACTATACTCGTTTATTCATTTTCACACACATACACAAATTTGTGTGTGATTATTTGTACTGTTTTTGAAATTGCTAAGGTAGATTAGTGAGGAATCAAATTTTTCATAGTAAAAATGTACTATAACTTGGTGTCATATAATGACATAAATAACTTATCCTTGACATAGATAACTATTTGAAATGCTTCCCAGTAACTAAATATAGTCTCTCTTGATTGTAAGTTTAGACAACAATATAAAAACTATAGGTTTCACTCTTTTCATTCTCCTGATTTACTAATAGTGCTTGTACACTTTGACCAATATTTTGTACAAAAAAATGTATCATATACTATTATTCAGATCTTTCATTTAGAACATGTATCCTTAGTCCCTGGTGTATTTTTTCAAAAGAGATAATTTCTTTTTTGTAATTGGCAACTACAGCATATATATTGATTATTAAAAAATGGAAATAATTGACTTGCAAAAACAACATAAAATGTTAAATGACAATAATAAACTTCTAAGTTGTTATTATTATTATTGTTATTTTAGAAGAAACAGCAGCCTGGGACAAGCCAAACGATAGACTATCTCTCAGTTTCCACATAACCTGATTAAATAAGGACACAGTTTGTGCTTACCCACTCCCAGTAGCCTTTCTGTAGCTATTACAGCAGATGTTTTGTCACTCAGATAGTCACACAATTGTTTTTCACTCTGGTAAACATATTTTGGGAACAAGCTAATGAGGCAATCTGCAACAAACATACTTGGTCCCCTTTGACTGATATTTCTTTGCTGATGTCATTTATCCTTCATCGTTAATTAAATGAAAATAAGCAGCAATTGCTTTCCTTGTGTTGTACATTCAGAAATAAAGCTGGGTAATGTGGTGTATAAATTTGTTTTTGTTAAAATGTTCAAGTTCAAGTGATGAACTTTAAGTCTGTGCTAATTGTTTAAATGAGGGCACAGACATTTATGAAAACCCAAGCTCATTATAAGAAGCACTAGTGTAACAAGGGTATGTTCTTAATGGAAGCCTCTCTCCATTTATATGATACTAGCATTTTGGTTAGTCCTGGGGTTTATGAACCAACAGATTCCTGTTGAAAATGCTAGTGATCAAATGTGGTCAGAATTATGTACATGACAAGTGACTAGAATGTTTATCCACAGTACGTGATAAATGATGCCCCATGTGGAGCATTATGGTTACCTATGAAAGGAATGTGAAATCCCAGCCCTACATGTTGCCAGCCACTTACTTGGAACTTTTTTCTTGTTCTAATGGACATTTAGTTATTTAACAATAATAATAGTCCAAAAGGTATTGCTTGCAGTGTTATTAGTGTCCAGGAAGTTCACATTTTCAGGATCAGTTGTTTTTTAAAATTTTATTTCTATTATGTCATACAATTGGTTGAAATTTTAAAATATTTGTCTTGATAACTACAGTTTTGCCTTTAAGATAACCAATTAATGCCCCCTTTCTATTGAATTCTTTCAATCTCTACTTTTTGTAGGAATGGTCCATAACAACCTCAAGGGTAAAACCTAAGTAAGATGAATAAAAAGGGTGGTTGGAAGTCTCCTTGGAAAGGGTACATAGGATGTATTAGGTAAAGCCATTAGATGCAGGGTCTTAAGACTGTGCTTCCTAGAATTGTATATTTAATGAGTTAAAACAAATTTTAAAAATAATTGGGAATATTGAAAATGAGATATTTCAAAGGTGTTTTTGTTGATGGTGGTATTCTTCAAGGGCATTAAATAAACACACAGAAAAAACAAAAACTCTGCACTGGCTGTGTTTTTTGTGCTTTTGAATTCCAACACTCTCAAGGAGAGTTTCAGTACAACTTTTTTTCTGTGGCACTTTGTTTTGATAATTTCCACAGTTTACTGTAGTAATATGTTTACGTATTTGTCTCTTCCTCATTTAATCATGAGCTAATAAAAATAAGCGAGATCAGTCTTTAATCCCTGTATCACTAATAGCTTACTGAGTATGAACCTGAAAATACTTCATATCTCTAAGTCTTTGACATGTCTCTAAAGTTTTGTTGGTTGTAAAAAAAGAAAAAACTATTTAACTATCTTTTACTTACATTTCTTACTTATTTCTAAGTAGTGTATATGGACAGATTTACTTTTAAATTGTAGTTCTATTATCCAAAAATTGCTCCACATCAGATCTATTAAAAGTCACAATACTCAGGTGTGTTCAACAATAAATTTTGCCTGTGCAAAGATAATAAAAAATCCATTGAAATATCTAATTAAAAACAAAGTCGATTTCTGAAGTTTCTTAGCAATTGCTTTCCCTCTACAGGTTTCTATCTACAACTGAGTTAAATGCAATATGCGGGTGTAATTCAGAAAAAAAATGTGGAGAATCTCACGAGGTCTAGTAATATTGTTAGCCAGGTTCTGACACCTTTGCTGGCACTTCTTCAGAAGTGACAATGCTTCCTTGATTGATAAGACTATATTTCCTCTCCTCAGATAATACTGAAGACAGGAAACTAGGAATTAGCATCGTTAGCAAGAATGAATAGCATTTCTACCAGACCAGATCTTTTATTCTTTTCTGCTACTTTCTCCTAAACTGCTTACTGTCTATCAAGGCCAGTCTTAGAAAAGAAAGTGCACATGCACCTTGAAATTGCCTGGAAGCAACATATTTAGTAAAATTCTGGGCATGTTGGAAGTTTTATGACAGAGATTTAGACCTGGAAGTAAATATAGAGCAAAGTCCTCAGATGAAGACCCTGGAAAATAAAATAAACTGCTTACTTGTTAATGGTCATTGGAGAAGCAACCAGTCACTTAAGAGACAACTGCCCTGGGAATTGTCAACCTCCATGAACAGCCTATACATTTAATAATTGACATATGCATCCATGTACATTTTCTATTCATTAAAGTTCTTTTTCTTTTTTCTTTTTCTTCTTTTTTTTTTTTTGAGTTTTTTTCTTTTTCTTCTTTTTTTTTTTTTTTTGAGTTGGAGTCTCACTCTGTCACCCAGAATGGAGTGCAGTGGCCGTTCCTGGCCACCGCAGCCTCAACCTACTGGGCTCCGGCAAGCCTTCCGCCTCAGCCTTCCAAGTAGCTGGAACTACAGGTGTGCGCTACCATGCTCGACTAATTTTTTTGATTTATTGTAGAGATGAGGTCTCACCAAGTTGCCCAGGAGTGTCTCGAACCCGCGGGCTCAGGCAATTCACTCTCCTCAACCTCCCAAAACGTGGAATTACAGGCTGAGCCACCGAGCCTGACTGGAAGTTCTTTTTCTATACATTTGTATTTTTACTACAAATATGAGGAAGACCAAAAAGTTGTCATAACCCTGCTTGTTTTGGGCAATTTATAACCTACTGTCACGTTTAAACATAAGGAAAACCAACACAAAATAATATTCCATGAATCTAATTACCCAAAGCATTGAAGGAAGAGTTCATTGACATGGCTGATATCTTTCTGTTGCATCTTTTTGATTGATGTTAAGTCAGCTATATTTAGTGTTTCAATTGTTTCAATTTACCAGACTTCGCAGTGTGATCTAGCATATATTATCAAATTTGTTTTCCTCTTGATCTATTTAGCAATCTACAGGCACTTTGAAAAAATTATATAGTTGTTCTTCATGAGATCTCCCATTTTTCTTTTTTTTTTGAAGTTTTAAAAAATTTCTATAGGTTACAGATATATATATATATAATATATATGTACATATATATTTTTAAATATGTGGAGTACAATTCAGTGTTAGGTATACAAATGCTCATTATGCAGGTACCCTTGTTGATTAGGTGTGCCCCCCACCCCAGCAGTTTCCCTCTACTATCAATCCACCCCCAACCTTCCCTGGAAGTTTCTTACTACTGCCAATCCTTCTCTTAAAATATTACGATAGTTGTTCAAGGTCCGCTTATGAGTGAGAACATGTGATACTCGGTTCTTTGTTTCTGTGATAAATCACTCAGTATTATATCCTCTAAGTCCATCCAAGTTGCTGCAAAGTTCATAATTTTTTCCATCTTTATGGTTGCATAATATTCCATCCTGAATATATACCACATTTTTTTAATCCAGACCTCTTACAATGGACAACACCGTTGATTCCATGAAGTTAATGTAAAAAGTTCTCCACAATCTCTCTGCTGCCTACCTTACAAACTGGTTTGTTTTAGTGACACTTCCAGGTATTTAGTTTCATGACAAACTGGTTTGTTCTATGTTTCCACAACATTCCTCCTTTTTGTCCCTCCTTTGCTTATATTTTCCTTTCAGTATCATGTACCTTCTTGTAAAGCAATCATTTAAATTTAGTAGAATGCATAAGTCTAAGAAACAGGAATATCAGAAACACAAATTTTGGAATTATTTTTTGTATTGCTGTTTTAAGCATGTCTGAAATTTAAATGTCATCAATTGATTTCCTACAATGAACTGTGATTGCTGTTTCACTTTTGTATTGAACCCTTTAGTCAGTAGAGTGAGTTCACCTAGGACTTTAGTGAGATTTTCTTATAGTACATTTCTAAATCACTTTTATATTACTATGGAAAACAGTTCATTTAATCAGGCTCTATAAGCAAGTATATAAGTAACTCTTCTGAGTGTCTAACTCTTTGGATAAGAAAACTCTCTATTTGGGGACTTAAGATGACGGTCAACAGGTCAGGCTGTAAGAATCTCCGTGGAAGCAAGTGACAATAAAGACACTCCGTGTGCGTAGGTGGGTGCTGGTGAGAGCGTGAAAGTCCATCTGAGGGGATACTTGGATACATGGACCTGGGTCCCCCCTCTGAGGGCGACTGCAAACTCCCACCGCCCTGAAATTAGAGCGCAGCTCACAAGATCACATGCAGAAACATCTGCTGCCTGTGGAACATGCCTGAGGAAAGCCTGCTGAAACCAGCTTATTGCCAGCACCTGGTCCCCTTTCGCACATCATCACCTCTCAAACCGGACCCACTGGAGGTGAGGATTTGATTATTGGAGAAAGAACATCGGGGAAATCTGGAGAGGAATACATGCCTGTGAGGAGCAGCCCACTGCAACCATTTTCCAGGCAGAGATTTGCATTGCTCCACCAAGCTCCCCCCTCACAGCTTCCAACTTGTTGCCTATGCTGCATGGAAAAATTATTGCTCCAGGCACTCCCTTATCATTGAAGTAGGAGAGAGACTACTCTAGGCTTTGCCTCACCACTTCAGCACCTAACAAGGTGCTGGAAGGGACGGTGGAGGGAGCCTAGAGATGTGATCTCTGTGAATGGCAGATCAACTACTCAGAGGAGGAAGAACTCTAAAGAGATCAGTGGTGAGTCCAGGGCTGACCCAAACCCCCTCCTCCCCAGCGATCCTCTGAATGTCAGACCCACACAGATGGGCAATGACTGATAAGGACAAAAACCCAGATGGAGGCTGGACATCAGTTGCAATAATAGAACTCCATTCTAGGATAGGCCTGACTGGGGCAACCTCCTGAGAGTTTGTATCTTGTATATCCCCACCAGAGATCTCCCTGACCATATGAGAGTGAGAGGGGAGGACTGTAGCCCCACCCATATCCACTGTCCCTCCTCCTTCCCTGCTTTGTTCTCTGAGGAGAGAGTGAAAGAGGTGACTTTGCAGGAGAGATAATTAGAGGAACAATTATAGAGCTTGCCACAAGAGAACAAGTCTTTTGGGAGGAGGAGGGGTGTTTTTGGTTTTGTTCTGTTTTGTTTTTCAAATTTGCAATTATTTTTTAATTTCAAAAATTTTCTGACTGTTAGTTCATCTATTTTTAGTTTTTTGGAGTCTCACTCTGTCACCTAGACTGGAGTGCAGTGGCACACTCCTGGTCACTGCAGCCTCGACCTGCTGGGCTCTGGCGATACTTCTGCCTCAGCCTGGCAAGTAGCTGGAACTACAGGCATGTGCTACCACATCCAGCTACTTTTTTTGATTTTATTGTAGAGATGAGTTCTCGCCAAGTTGCCCAGGTGGATCTCGAACCCATGGACTCAGGCAATCCACTCACCTCAGCCTCCCAAAGTGCTGGGATTACAGGCTGAGCCACCAAGCCTGGCTAGTTCATCTATTTTTAAAGTATTTTTCCTTTGTGCATGAATGTGTATGTGAGACTTTGACCTGCATCCCCCACATAAATATGTTTTCTTTTCTTTCTCTGTTTCTTTCTTCTTTTATTTGTCATTCTCTCTTTATGTGTGTATGTGAATGATTGAGTGTTTGTCTTTTGATTTTGTTGTTGGTGTTTGCTCTTTTGTTATTCTGGGTTTTTTGAACATTCATTTTTTGATAATTTAAGGGGTGTGTCAATATATCTGTGAGAATTCCACCCAAATCCCCTTTTTTTCCCTCTCTTTTTCTTTTTTCTCATTCTCCCTGCTTTGGTCTTTTTGTCTTTCTTCTCTATTCACTTTGTACTAAGCATGTGCGTGTGTGTTTAGTTTTCTTGTTTTTGTTGTTGTGGTGGTGGTGGTGGTGGCTTGTTTTGTGTCTCTTTATTATTATTGCCGATTGTTTGTAGTGTGGGTTGGTTTCTGCTTTGCATCATCATATAGAGTGGTGGTGGGGAGTGGATCTCAGGGAACACATACCACGATAAGTGAGCGTTTTAACTTGCAAGTAGAATCTGACTCCTAGCACCCCATCCCCCACTTTACTCAGATTTCAAAAACTACGAGAGACAGCAAAGCTTCCCATCCACTAACCTATTTCAAAATAGAACAAATCCAGAGCCCAGATCAGGGAAGAATAGAGGACTGAGCAAGCATCAGAAGGGAAAGCCTCTTCCACTGACACTGAATAACAGAACTAAAGAAAAAAACAAGAGATCTGTCAGAAATGAGGAATAGTCAAAGGAAGACTTCAGGCAATTCCAAGTCTATTAAAGACAAAACTTCTGAGAAATCACACCTTGGTGCCCAAACAATGGAAGTCACCTATCACTGGCCCCAGAATACGACAGGAAATAGGGAATGGCTGGAAAGAGTGAATAAAACTCAAGAAAGACAAGATGCAACACTGAAAGAACTTGTAACAGAGATTCTGGAAATAAAAAAATTCATCCAGGAAATAAATAACAAGATGACAAGCATGAAAAGAAGAATTAATCTAGCTGAAGAAAAAATCATAGAACTTGAAGACCAGAACATGGAATTAACCTGATCTGTAAAAAGCATACAAAGAAGGCTCAGGAAGAAAGAACAAAATCTGAGCCAGGCTCGGTGGCTCAGCCTATAATCCCGCGCCTTTGGGAGGCTGAGGTGAGTGAATTGCCTGAGCCCGTGGGTTCGAGACCTGCCTGGGCAGTGAGACCTCATCTCTACAATAAATCAAAAAATCAGCTGGGCATGGTGGCGCATGCCTGTAATTCCGGCTACTCGGAAGGCTGAGGTGGAAGGATCACCGGAGCCCAGCAGGCCTAGGCTGCGGTGGCCAGGAGCGGCCACTGCACTCCAGTCTGGGCAACAGAGTGAGACTCCAACTCAAAAAAAAAAAAGAAAGAACAAAATCTACAAGAGATGTGCAATTATATCAAGAGGCTGAACCTTAGCCTGATTGATATCCCAGAAGAAAAAAGGGAAAATATGAACAACTTGGAACAAGTATTCAAGGAGGTAATCCAAGAAAACTTTCCCCATCTCACCAGAGATGTGACCAGTCAAGCACAAGAGATATAGAGAACCTCCACAAGACATCAAATGAGGAGACCAACCCCTAGACACATAGCAATTTGCCTACACAAAGTAGGCACAAAGAAAATAATCCTAAAGGCAGCAAGAGGAAAGGTCCGACTACCTACTGGAGAAACACAATCAGAATACCAGCAGACCTATTTGCAGAAACACTATAAGCAAGAGGGGACTGGAGCCCTATATTCAAAGTCCTCAAAGAAAAACAATTTCAACCAAGAATTTCCTATCCACCCAAGCTCTGCTTCATCAGTGATGGAGAATTAAAATCCTTCCCAGACATCCAATCCCTAAGAAATTATGCAGCCTCCAGACTAGCTGTACAGGAGACACAAAGTATTAGGCTCAAAAAAAAGAAAAAAAGAATGACCACACACTTCCCAAGAGAAGAGCAGAGCACAGAATTAACAGAGCATACAACGCAACAGGAAACTAGAAAACACATGCATACATTAAACCCAAAGCCAAAAGAAAACAAGCAAACAAATAAAAAACTTTATAAGAACCTTATGACAAGGATAAGCAATCACATTTCAATAATCAGCCTGAATGTGAATGGACTAAATGCACCACCAAAAAGACACAGAATGGCAGACGGGATAAGAAACCACGACCCCATTATTGACTGCATCCAGGAGATTCATCTCACTACAAGGGACATATACAGACTCAAAGTTAAAGGATAGAAAACAAGTTTCCAGGCAAATGGATGACAAAAGAAGGCAGGAGTTGCTATCTTAATATCAGACAAAACAACATTTAAGCTATCAAAAATTTAAAAAGATGCAAAAGGACATTACATAATGATAAAATGTTCAATCCATCAACAAGAAATATCCATCCTAAAAATATATGCATTCAACGCAGGAGCACCAAGATCTATAAAGCAACTCCTAAATAAACTCAAAAAAGATATTGACTCTAACACTATTATAGCAGGGGACTTGAATACCCCACTGATAGCTCTAAATAGATCATCAAGTCAAAAAATCAACAAGGAGATGCAGAACCTAAAGTTGACACCTGACCAAATGGACTTAGTAGATACCTACAGATTATTCCACCAAACAACCACAGCATATACATTCTACTCATCACCACATGGAACATACTCCAAGATCAATCACATCCTTGGCCATAAATCAAGCATAAACAAGTTCCATAAGGTTGAAATCTTGCCATGCACATTCTCAGACCACAGTGGAATAAAAATAACTATCAACACCAACAAAATTTCCCCAAAGCCCACAAAGACATGGACACTAAACAGAATGATGCTGAACAACTACTGGGTCAACACTGAAATCAAAGCAGAAGTTAAAATATTCCTGGAAACAAGTGAAAATTAAGAAACATCTTCACCTCTGGGATGCCATCAAATCAGTTCTAAGAGGGGAATTTATATCTCTAAGAGCACACATCAAGAAACTGGAAAGATCACAAGTGGTGAGTCTAACAAATCACCTAAGGGAGCTGGAAAGAGAAGACCACCAAAACCCCAACTTTAGCAGAAGTATCAAAACCACAAAAATAAGAGCCCAGATATGGGACATGGAAGACAGAAATATCATAGAAAACATCAACAAAACAAAAAGCTGGTTCTTTAAAAGAATTAACAAGATTGATGGACTCCTAGCCAGAATGACCAAGAAAAAGAGAGAAAAAGTCCCAATAAACACAATCAGAAATACAAAATATCAAATCACAACTGATCCTGAAGAAATACTAAGGATTATCAGAGATTACTATGTACACCTATATTGAAACAAACTTGATAACCTAGATGAAATGGAGAACTTTCTGATATCACACAACCTCCTCATGTTAAAACAAGAAGACACAGAGACACTAACTAGACCAATAACAACCCAGGAAATTGACCCTGTCATATGAAAACTACCTGCCAAAAAAGCCCTAGACCAGATGGCTTTCCAGGAGAATTCTCCAAAATGTACAAAGAGGAGCCGATACCAATCCTACTGAAAGTATTCCAGGTAATTGAGAATAATGAAATTCTCCCCAAATCATTTTTTGAAGCTAATATCACACTGATACCCAAACTGGGTAAAGATCCAACAAAGAAAGAGAACTACAGGCCTATATCCCTTATGAACATAGATGCAAAAATCCTCAACAAGATTCTAGCAAATCGGATCAAAAAATACATCTCAAAAATCATCCACCATGACCAAGTAGGTTTCATCCTCAGGATGCAGGACCATAAATGTCATTCGCAAGACCATAAACGTCATTAAATACATCAACAGATGTAAAAACAAGAACCATATGATTATCTCATTAGATGCAGAAAAAGCTTTTGATAAAATCCAGCATCCCTTCTTGATAAAAACCCTCAAACACCTAGATATAGATATAGAAGGAACAGACCTCAAAATGATAAGCACCTTCTATGACAAACCCACAGCTATCATATTGTTAAATGGACAGAAACTAGAAACATTTCCCCTGAAAACAGGAACAAGACAAGGCTGCCCACTCTCACTCCTCTTGCTCAATATTGTGTTGGAAGTCCTAGCTCAGACAATTAGAAAAAAGAAGGAAATCAGGGGTACGCAAATAGGAAAAGAGGAAGTCAATTTATCCCTCTTTGCTGTTGATGTGAATCCTATACCTTGAAAATCCAAGAGCATCTGTCAGAAACCTGCTTGCACTGATAAAGGACTTTGGTAAAGTCTCATGGTACAAAATTAATGTGCAAAAGATAACTGCATTCCTATACACCAACAACAAGCAGCCAGAGACCCTAAAAAAAGCACAATTCCTTTCATAATAGTCACCAAAAACATTAAATACCTTGGCATCTTCCCAAACAGAGAAGTGAAAGACCTTTACAATGAAAATTACAAAACACTGCTCAAAGAAATCCAAGAAGATACAAACAAATGGAAAAATATTCCATGCTCATGGATGGGAAGAATCAACATTGTCAAGGTGTCCATCTTACCAAAGGCAATCTACAGATTTAACACAATATCCATTAAGTTACCCACATCATTCTTCTCAGACCTGGAAATGACAATACACAAATTCAAATGGAAACATAAATGACCACAGATAGCCAAAACAATCGCTAACAAAAGAAACAAAGCAGGAAGTATCACACTTCCAGACTTCAAACTTTAATATAAGGCTACAGTAATCAAAAGAGCCTAGTATTTGTACAAGAACAGGCACATAGACCAATGGAACATGATAGTGATTCCAGAAGCAAAGCCTCAATTGCTCAACCAACTCATCTTTGACAAAGCCTCCAACAACAACCACTGGGCAGAGGAGAACCTATTCAGTAAATGGTGCTGGGAAAACTGGCTGATCACATGCAGAAGATTGAAACAGGACCCCTACCTATCACCATACACAAAAATTAGTTCTAAATGGATCAAGGACCTAAACATAAAACCTCAAACTATAAGAATCTTAGAAAGCACAGGAGACACCCTTATGGAAATTGGAACTGGCAACCAATTCCTATTCAGAACTCTAAAGGCCAATACCTTAAGAAATAAGATAGATAAGTGAGACCGTATCAAATTAACGAGCTTCTGCAAAGCAAAAGAAACCATCAATAAAGCAGGGAGACAGCGCACAGAATGGGAAAAAATATTTTCTAACTGTATATCTGACAAAGGTCTAACATTTAGGATCTACAAGGAACTCAAACACACCGAAAGGAAAAAGCAAACAGCTCCTTTAAATAGTGGGCTAAAGACACAAATAGACACTTCTCAAAATAAGATGTACAGACAGCCAACAGACACATGAAAAAGTGCTCAACCTCACTCATCATCAAAGAAATGTTGATTTCTTATGCTGATTTCAATCCTCTGTGATGGGGGTCACAACTGATTGTCATCTACTCTTTTGCTGAAATTTGGAATCTGAAAAACATCTTAAGCAGTTCTTAAACAAAAGTCTTATTATTTTAATGTCAGAGATTCCATCTATCTTAAGCAAGAACCTTATGATTCCAACACCAGAAATCCTATTTATAGAAACAATGGGGATGCAAATGGTCAGTATCTTAGTGTTATATGACTTTCCATTATAAAATACAACCTGATTAATGCTTATTTATGACTATATTTTAGTCCATAATTTTTACTGATCTTGTGAGGACAGCTTCAAACTAGGTGTTGCTAATGAGGTGCATCACATTGAATATACAACTTAATATAATGCCATTTAGCTTATATTGTAATGTAATATCAATAAACTTATGTTTTTGATCTGTGTTTCCAGACTTTATGGTAGCTCTGTATATTCAAATATATGTGTTTATTACAAAAAAACTAAAACATAGAATCATTAGGCAAAAGATGTTTTCTAAGACTGCCAGATTATTCTCAATTGCAGCTTCACTATACCCCTTTCTAGTACTTTTTTCTAGTAAACCCCAAACAGGTCCAAGTCTTCAAAAGTTTTATTGCGATATTTCTCTGTTAATTATTCTATTTTTCTTACTAATCAAAAGTTTTAAAAATAGAACAGGAAACATCACAATGTGTTAAAGAAATATAATCTATTTTATCATGGTACAGTCCAGAATTTTAATAAATTTTCTGCCTAACATACATTTTCTTTCTCTCTGTCTTAAGCTTTGTCTCTGTCTTTGTCTCTACATTCACACCCCCCACACACACACTCACACACAGTTTTATCTTAACCTCATTATTCACTCACCAATTGTATACATTAATTAACTCTTCATAAGTGCAATAAAATAAGAAATATGCTTTTCAAACTGTACATATACAATGTATGGGGCTCCTCTTCCTTTGTTGAATATGACTTATAAGTAGAGGGGGAGAACATTACTAAAAATAAATAAATGGCTTTAATGATATTATTTCATTTTGAAACATGCCTGACAAGCTGCCTTCTCTGTTGAATGGTAAAAGGATACCATATAGTATTATAAGAAAGCTTTTGGCAGTAATGGTAAACTGTCAGGGGAAAGGGGGTGGGACTGGCAGTTGAAGGAAACTGCTAGCGGAGGGAGGGGCACATCTCATTAGCAAGGGTACCTGCATACCTGTATACCTAACCCTGAATTGTACCCCACATCTTTATAATAAATACTACTACTACTACTACCACTAATAATAATAATAATAAAGAGGATACCATAAATCCCCAAAGCATGTGTTTGTCCTCACTTTGACACATTATGACACATATTCCTTGGTATGACTGGGTAAAATAGCTGAACTCATGTTCAGTAAACCTTTTAATCTTTCTTGTGGATTATCATCATCCAAAATATATGCATTGAGTCCTAAGAACTCTGGTAATGCAAACAATTTTGATACTCAATTTTTGTCTTTTAGAAGCTTCTACCTTTTTATTAAATAAAAATATCATTAAACTTAATGCCAAATTGTTCAGTTTTATCTGAAATACAGGTTTCAACTATTTCACTGTCCTAAGCTTCATATTAAAATTCTTCTTAATATCTCTAACATATTGCAATTTTGTATTTCTGTGGTAACTTAAGGGTATCTTTAACCACTGTTATACAATCATAAAAATAATTTCAAGACAAATGGTAAGATGATTGATCTGACATTGTGGTCTAGAAGTGCACAAGTGGAATTGCTACTTGTTGAAACATTACTAACTGAATAACATATTAAGTCAATTCTACAATGGGCAATATACTCGGCCTTCATTAATTGATCGTTGTATTGTTACTTCAATTTGAATATCCCTGAAAACACACGTGCACATGATGTCATACTATTCAGAGATATGTACAATGATCTTTGTAGTACTCTTGAACCATGATTAAACCTAATCTATGCTAGGATGTTTTCCAGTCTAAGATAGAGTGAATACATGTTTAAATAAGATGGAATAAATAAAAAACTTGTATCTCTGGAGAAATACCAAAACGACATCTTTAGCTCTGAGCATGTGTATGCCTTGAACAGAGTCCCTATACAAATTACATAAAATTTGAGGTCTGTGAGCAGCTAAGTTATGCATCATCAACAAAAGCATGAGAAAGTAATTAAATATACTAGCAATGGTAGGCTTTTGGCGTGGTTCCTAAGCTCTAGTTATATAGCAATCCAAGGAGTAACTAAGTCTATTTCTAGTGAGTGCGTCACATTTTTACTAGGACATAAAAGGGATAATTGAACTCTTTCAGGAAAAGATTTTTTTATCCACGAGTAGGAAGTTTTGGGTTACTAATTCATCATAAAATCTTAAATACTATTTTTTTTCTAATTTTATAGTGTATGGACTGTATTGAATCAATTAGGGACAAAAAATACCCAACTTCCAATTTGCTTTCTTGTCTTTCTGCTTTCTAATAACGGGTATAATTATAAAATAAAATGTCACAGCTCATTGTTGGTACTGTTTAGACAAATAAAAATGCAAAAAAAAGGATTAAGAGGCTCTGTTATTGCCATTGTAGTTTTCCAAATCAAAGCAAAGTCTGTAAACAAATAGCAGTAGGGAAATGATCAGAAGTAGCAGATGCATGAAGAGACTCAACCTCCAGTTCTTAAATTATAGCTGTTTCCAGATTAAAGCAACACTCCTGATGGAGCAGTGTGCTTTATATCCTCTGGCAACATCCTTTTTTATTACAGTAGAAACCAATGTTGAATTTCTTGAATAATTACATAAATAAACCATGCACTTTACTTATTTGTGTGCCCATATTTAATGATATATTGTGCATGTAACTTTCAGAAATATGATTTATGGCGTTTTATATTACCACAGAGGGGTGTTTACTTGAAATATGTACTTGAAAAATATCAAATAAAATGATGTTATTTGATATATATTCAGAAGTGATCTGATTTTTCAAGAAAATGCAAGCTGAAAAACCTATTTTCAATTAAATCATCCTGAGAGTGCTCTTAATTGAATTCTCAAGTTTATATGATGTAACAGACTAATGAACATACACATATAAATTATATTTATTTTATTCTATTTTAAGATGCTAGGTATTAAAATAGTTCTGTAAGTTGATTGGTACTACCTTGAAAGGGGTATAAAGCAAATTCCTATCCCGAAAGCCTAAAACTTTTAGCATATGTGAATGAATTTTTAAACAAATTTTGAAGGCCAGTAACCATACATTTAACTTTATGCCTTCTCTTTGACACTCTTAGTTTGATCTAAGCTTAAAATATAGTATTTCTTAAAATTAAAAAAAAAGTATAGTTACATTCTTGTGGCTGTTCCCTAATTATGTATATGACAACTTTAGAAAGAAATAAATCTTTCTGGACTACAAAGGACTAATTCAGAAAGATACTACCTCTTAGTTCTAAACATTCTCATTAGTATATTCACTACAGAGGGAATTCATGTGAAAATATTTCAGATCATATGCATCAGATTAAATGATTGAAATACTATTGAATGGTTTATTGAATGGCTAAACTTAAAGCGACTAGTAGCCATGTTATTCACATCAATACTACTTCTTACTATCCTTACTTGCTCCACTGATTTGTTGACTTGACACTTGCTCTGTGCTACTGGTCTTCCATTTTGTTGTTAAAAACCTCATTCAATATTGAATGTCTTTCTTGAACCTTTTAAAACCTCTCTGACTCAATTAAATTCCGGTTTTCTATTAACACTAATACTTTTCTAGCTACATATTTTGAAGAAGACAACTGCTTCTTCTAAAAAAAAACAGTAAGAATCGTAATTCTCCTTGTATACACTGCTACGTACATACCAAATCTCTAAGTACTTCAGCCTCTTAATATGTCATTTCTACACTTTTATCCCTTTATTTCAATAGCTTTATGGAGCACAAATAGTTTGTGACCTGGGCATTAAGTGCACTGACCACATCTACCATTGCACATTTTATCAGATAAGTGATTTTTCAACCTTCTACCCTTTTCTCCCTTCCTTTTCTCAGTTTCCAGTGTTCATTATACCATTTTCTATAGCTTAGTAGATCCTTAGTCTAGCTTTCACTTGTAAGTGAGAACATTCAGTGCTCGGTTTTCAGTTCCTGAGTTAATTCACCTAGGAAGATGTTCTCATACTTTATCCACGTTACTGCAAAAGGCATTATTTCTTTCATTTTGATAACTGAATAGTATACATTCCTCTGCTTTTATTCCGCTGAAAGTCCTCACTGAAATGAGAGGAATGGTGATAGTTAATGGCTGCATTCTGGCACATATTTTCTTAACCTCTCTAATGTTCTTATTATTTTTATTATTATTATTTATTTTAAAGATGTGGGGTACAATTCAGGGCTAGGTATACAAATGTTCACCATGCAGGTACCCTTGTTGATGAGGTGTGCCCCCCTTCCCCAGGCAGATTCCCACTACTGCCAATCCTGCTTCCCTGCCCCCCTCCTGGCAATTTCCCACTACTGCCAATCCTTTTCTTAAAGTATTATGATAATTGTTCAAGGTCTGCTTATGAGTAGGAACATGTCATGCACAGTTCTTTGTTTCTGTGAAAGATCATTCGGTATTATAGACTGTAAGTCCATCCTGGTTGCTGTGAAGTTCATGATTTTGTTCGTCTTGATGGCTGCATAATATTCCATTGTGTATATGTACCTCATTTTTTTTAACCAGTCTTCCTTTCACGGGCACCACTGGTGGTTCCATGTTCTTGCTACTGTGAACAATGCTGTGATAAACGTCCCTACCTGTCACCATGCAAAAAAATCAACTCTAACTGGATCAAAGACCTAAATGTAAAACTTCAAACTATAAGAACCTTAGAAAATGCAGGAGACACCCTTATGGAAGTTAGAACTGCCAACCAATTCCTGTTCAAAACCCCAAATACTCACGCCATAAGAGATAAGATAGACAAGTGGGACCTCATCAAACTGACAAACTTCTGCAAAGCCAAACAAACCATCAAGAAAGCAAGGATACAGCCCATGGACTGGGACAATATGTTTGCCAACTGTACATCTGACAAAGGCCTAACATCTGGGATCTATAAGGAACTCAAAAGTGCCAAAAAGAAAAAAAAAAAACAGATAGCCCCATTACAAAATGGGCAAAACATATGAATAGACACTTCTCAAAAAAAGACATAGCCACCAACAGAGACATGAAAAAATGCTCAGCCTCACTAGTCATCAAAGAAATGCATATTAAAACTACACTGAGATACCATCAAACTCCAGTCAGGATGGCTATCATCAAAAACTCAGTAAACAGCAGACTCTGGAGAGGATGCAGCAAAAAAGGAACACTTCTACACTGTTCCACTCTGTGGAAATCAGTGTGGCGATTCCTAAAAGATCTAAAAATCAGCCTTCCATATGACCCGCAATCCCCCTACTGGGAATACACCCCAAAGAACTCATATCACTCTATAAAAAAGATATCTGTGTTTAGTATTATTAACATCTTTTCCTTTTGACTATTTTCATCCCTTAGATTTTTATGATGGTGCACTCCTTTGGTTTTCTTTGATTTTTTTTTTGTCTCAATAATGGATTGTTCCATTCCATCTCCCTAAAAATACGGTGTTCTCCTTTTCTTCTTTCTTAATAAGTTCACTCACTCTGAGTACAATCACACTTATGAATGATAAACATACTCTAGATATGTGTTTCAAATTGCTTGCTTATTCTTTTATCTGTATGTTTCAGAGAGCCTAAATCTCAACTCAGTTCAACCTAAACTAAGCTATTTAAGTCTGTTTTGTATTGTACTCTTGATGTGTGACTTCTCCATCCTCATCTTAACTCTGCTTTAATATTTATAACTCAAATCTTTTTGTGGAAGTTACCTGAAAGTTGAGAAATAATAAAAGCATGAAGGAAAGTAAAAAAAAAAAAAAAATTCCAAATTACCACTATAGTTCATCATGTCTTTCATATTATAGCTTTTATGTATTTTCTTATAATTATTTGTTTAGGCATTTTTTCCCCCACACCTTACCTTTGGCTCTTCAAGGCAACTACTGAACTTTGTTTCTTTTTTAATCCAACAAACAGATATTCAGCTTTCTCATCTATTAAATGCAAGTCATATGTATCTATACCATATACCCACAGATTCCTGAAAACAAACTACATGAATGATAGCAAGTTTTTTTAGAAAATGGTAATGTATTTTATATAAGGAAAACATCACATTTGATTCATTTATTAACATATATTTTGTGAGCACCTACTGTGTACAAGTTAGTAAACCAGTGAGGTTGATTATCATGACAAAAAGTATTTTTTTAATAATCAGAATGCCTCAGTTCAAATTGTGTTTCTATTTGCTAATAGCTGTATTACATTAAAAAAAAGCTACTTATCTACTCTCTGCATCAGTTTTTACATTTCTTTTTTTTTTTTTTTTTTTTGAGTTGGAGTCTCACTCTGTCACCCAGGCTGAAGTGCAGTGGCACACTCACCGTCACTGCAGCCTCAACCTTCTGGGCTCAAACGATCCTTCCATCTTAACCTTCCAAGTAGCTGGAAATAAAAGCATGCACTGCTATGCCAGAGCTAATTTTTTGCTTTATTTTAGAGACAAGGTCTCATCAAGTTGTCCAGGTTGGTCTTGAACCTCTGGGCTTAGGAAATTCTCTCATCTCCACCTTCCAAAGTGGTGGGATTACAGGCATGAGACACTGAGCCCGGCTAGTTTTTACATTTCTTAAATGAACCTGGCTAAGGTTCTTTCCCATTCCTCAACTCAGGTTGGCCTTCTTTCAAACAAGAGGTTCATTTTATGTGCAATATCCTTATTGGTGCAAAAAGACAAATCTATTTATTTCAGATTTTATTCCAAGAAAGACCTTGCTGAAGCTTTCCTTCTCACTAGAAGAGACCAGAAATTGTTAACACACAGTAAATTATTAGCTCATACTAACTAAATTGAACATAAGAATAAGGAAAAAAAAACCAAATTACTAATGTGTTAACTTACATTTAGAATATTACAATCTGGTTTTAAGGTCTGATGGCCAATTTCTCCTTTAGGTGACTTTGCTTATCTCTAGTCTCATCCATTAGGTGCTGATTTTGCAGTTTACCTCTCCATGGGAACTCTGTTTACCTTATCTCCAAAATTTGGAATGGAAATACATTGTAGTTTCTAGGTATACAAACAACAACTTATTAGACCTATTATCAAAAGCATGAATGTATCCAGTAAATGAGGCAGGAGTCATTTGAATGCGATTTTTATGTAGTTTAATCCCCTTTATCCCTTCATTCATAAAGATTCTAATAGCTATTTACTTACACTTTTTTATCCATTCTTTCCTGCCTTCACCCAAGGTCATGAAAACATTGGAAGGACAAAGTTAAACTATGACAGAGTCAGGAAGGGGGAACTGAGATGGTTGTGATGCTTTTCTTTTCATATTTTACACCAAATGTTTACTGTGTTTACAGAAATAAAAAATGTATTATTTTAATTTTAATCTGGACTCTAACACCTGTTTTTAAATGATTTCTCTTGTCTTCAAATTACTTCTTCTTTCAGCAAAACACAGGAAAAACTAATATAAAAACTAATATAAAATATGAGTTGCTTATAAAGATTTCATTTTCAATGAAATTAAAATAATTTCCTATATTTTGCTAAATATTTTCTAATATTTAGGTTTGAACATCTCAAGAAGGTTTCAACAACTCTTTAGTACCAGACACAACTCGTTTTAATAATTAACCTCACTTACTGTAAATTAACATAGTAATAATCTGCAAATGCTAATTTAAACTCAGACTTGCTTCTGAGCAGGCTTCATGTAATAATGAACAAGCAGCAGATTATCCTCAGAAGGGCAATATACTGTACCACAAATTACAAGTTGCATTTCCTTTTTCTGAGTGCAAAATGTGATTCCAAAAAAGATGTTATTAAGCTGTAACACCTTAGCCATTTTCAAGCTCTAGGCACTTAAAGTGCTGAATTTTAGATTACTTTTTTATATTCTGCTTGTGCCTAGTTTCCTTACTGTATGTAAAGTTATTAAAGCTGTCTGCTCCAATTTCTTCTCTACTTAGGAAGGTATGCCAAAAAGATGAAAGAGACTATCTTTAATCTCAAAAGGCAAAAACTTAACACAGAAATGAAATGAAACTGGAAAATACATAAAGACAATAAGAGTATTTTTCCAAAGGTAGTTTATGATCCTTGAGTGGTCACTAAAAAAGCACTAAACTGGAAGTATGTGACAACATAATTGTCCTGAGAGTTGATTTCCTTTCTGGATAGTGGATGCTGATTTTATTTTTACTTTATTTTAATTTATTTTTTAGTATGCTATGTAATTGAAATGCCACTTACTATTTTCTGCTAAAATTATTAAAAATTTCCTTCACTAGTCTTCGTGCATCTCTAACTTATTTGTCCAGTTATTGATAATTATATTTTATTATTAATAATAATAATTGGCAGAGTGTTGTTTATAAAACTTAGAGTGGGTAATCTTGTCCTATGACAAGGTAAGTAAAACACAGTTGGCATACATTTTTTCACAGTTGCTTACAATCTGCAAGTATAAATTTCTTAGCATAACATGTGAAATGCTTGGTGATACAACCTTACCAACTTTCTTAGTCTGTCTGTATTGCTATAAAAGAATACTTGAGAATGGATACTTGAGAAAGAAAAGAGTTTTGCTTAGCTTCTATTTTGCAAACTGTATGAGAAGCTGGCACAAATATCTGCTTCTGATAAGTGCTTCAGGCTGCTTCCACTCATGATGCAAGGAATAGGATAGCTGTCATGTGCCGATCACATGACTAGAGAGAAGGCAGAAGCAAGAGAGAGTGAATAGAGATGCCAGCAACCTTTAAAAAACTAGTTATTGGGGGAAGTAAGAGTGAGAACTCATTTGTTACTGTGAAGATGACACCAAGCCATTTGTGAGGAATCTGTCCCCATGATCCAATTACTTCCCATTAGTCCCCAGCTTCTACACTGGAGATCAAATTTTAGCATGAGATATAGAGAATCAAATATCTAAATTATAGCACCTATGTTTACAGATAATCACCATCAAGTGTCCCAGCCACCCCTACATCCTAACCATATGATCCAATCATATTAAACTTCTATTTGTGGTGTACACATCACTAACACCATCATTGCCATCATCACCACCAACACCAAGAGTCTTTCATATTTCCCTGCTGTTTCATTTTTTTTTCCTTTGAGTTGGAGTCTCACTCTGTCGCTCAGACTGGAGTGCAGTGGCCGCCCCCGGCCACTGCAGCTTCAACCTGCTGGGCCCCGGCGATCCTTCCGCCTTAGCCTTCCGAGTAGCTGGAACTACAGCCGAGCGCTACCACGTCCAGTTAATTTTTTGATTTATTGTAGAGAAGAGGTTTTGCCAAGTTGCCCAGGTGGGTCTCGACCCTGCGGGCTCAGGCAATCCACTCACCTCAGCCTCCCAAAGGCGCGGGATTACAGGCTGAGCCACCGAGGCCGGCTTCCCTGCTGTTTCTAATTGCCTGGAAAAATCCTCCTTATTTTTCAATATTTGGTTAAAAAGTCATTTCTTCTAGGAATATTTTTTTTTGCTATCCTATACACAATTAGTTGTAATTTCCTTTAAGTACATCATCATGGCACTTCACAAGTTAATTTGTAACATTTGTGTCATTATATTATTACTATTAACATTTAGGGTTTTTTTTTTTGTTGTTCTAAACTTCCACTCAGATGTGAAATTTACAAAAGTGGCTATTGCACATATTATTTTGTAATCTTGAGTATTAGTATAGTTTCTGGCAGAGTGCTGGAGCAAATTAGAAATTCAACAAATATTTTCCAGATAAATTAGAAAATAAAAAAGAAATACAAACAGAAAAGAAGGAAAGAAAAAAAAAGAAAGTAGGAAAAATAGACAGATGGAAGAATGGAAAAAATAAAAAACATAGTAAAAAATAAAATTAAGAAAAAGAGTCAACCTGACTAAATACAATTCAACACTCAGTATAATCACAAATTTTACACATGATCAGAAAATATCCAAAAGAGTTCATTGCCACTAATAATTGTAATCTGAAAATTGGTATGCTGTCTTTTAGTATGACAAAAGGAGTTATTGCCATCCTCTATCACATACAGTGTTCCCACAATATTTCACAAATAATGATTATGAATTTAAGAATAATGATAAGTAACATTCATTCACAATTTTCACTGTGTTAGACACTGATGCACATTGCACATAATTTCTAATTTAATTCTCACAAGAACTTTAACAAGTAACTAGTGCTGTTATTCTCATTTTGCAGATTTTAAAAAATTGTAACAAATTCCTTTACTTTATTACACACCAATAGAATTCCAGTATAACACTAGTGGATTGTAGTTGAAAGAGCTGCAAGACACAAAGTTCTTCTGAGGAGTAGTTGGGGAAACCCAAAGTCAAGAGTTGAGAAATAAATAAGAATACTAGAAGAATTTGAAACCTCTGGTACCTTTAGTTGCACCAAACTTCAAACAAAGTCCAACTCCCAATGAAGTTAGCCTAAAACCTCACACTAAAGGCCTATTCACCTCTTTTGTTTGTTTGTTTGTTTGGTTTTTTTTGAGTTGGGAGTCAAACTCTGTTGCCCAGACTGGAGTGCGGTGGCCGCTCCCGGCCACCAGAGCCTCGACCTTCTGGGGCTCCGGCGATCCTTCCTCCTCAGCCTTCCAAGTAGCTGGAACTGCAGGTGCGCACTACCACGCCCGGCTAATTTTGATTGATTTATTGTAGAGATAAGGTCTCGCCAAGTTGCCCAGGTGGGTCTCGAACCCTCGGGCTCAGGCAATCCACTCACCTCAGCCTCCCAAGGCACAGGATTACAGGCTGAGCCACCGAGCCCGGCTCACATCGTTTTTTTATTACTCTATATAACATGTCTAGTTTTCAATTTTAAAAAGTTACAAACACACCAGGAGGCTAGTTAAAACATATTGAGAAAAAGCAAGCATGATAATCATATTCAAATATGACAGAGATTTGGGGGTGATAATCTACAATGACTATAATTAATGTGTTAAGAACTTTATTGAAAAATGTAGCCAACTGGCAAGAAAAAATGGATTAAGAAAGCAGAAAGGCAGAGTCAAAATGAAATCCTTAGAAGAAAGAAAGAAAAAAAAAAACACAAACATAAAAGAAAAATGTTCATGGAATATCATAAACTCATATGACTCAACGTTACATCAATTTTTCCTTAATTTGATCTATTTATTCAATGATATATCAATCAAAATCTCACCAAGGTATTTTGTAGATATTGACAAATTAATTTTAATATGTGAAAAGACAAAAGATCTAGAATGGTCAACACAATTCTGAAAAACATAGTTGAGAGATTTACTACCAGATTTCAAGACTACTTATAAAGGTACTGTCATTTGTAGAGCATGATATTGGCCAAAGAGAAGACATATTGATCAATATAATCCAATAGACAACACAAAAATTGATCTAACTGGAACTAGTCTTAAGGTATGTAAATTAAAAATTTTTTAAATCAGCCGGGCGTGGTAGCGTGTGCCTGTAATTCCAGCTACTCGTAAGGCTGAGGCGGAAGGATTGCTGGAGCCCAGCAGGTCGAGGCTGCGGTGGCCAGGAGTGGCCACTGCACTCCAGTCTGGGTGAGAGAGTACGATTCCAACTCAAAAAAAAAAATTTTTTTTAGGAAGTCGAGGAAAATCCTAAGATAAAGTGCAAAATGTCATTAAAAATCAAGTTGTATTACAAATGTATAAAACAGCCTCATTGAAAAGTGTGAAAGAATACTGTCCTAACCTAATACAATCGTGTGTTGCTTATTGACAGATACATTCTGAAAATGTGTCCTTGGGTAACTTTTTCTTCTTTTCAACTTCATAGAGTGTATTTACACAAATTTAGATGGAATAGTCTACTAAACACCCAGGCTATATGGCATTGCCTATTCTTTCTAGCCTACAAACCTAATGAATATTGTAGGTAATTGTAACATAATAGTATTTTTATAAGTACTAAATAGAAAAGGTACAATAAAAATATGGTATAAAAGAAATAAAGTGGAACACTTTGTATAGGGCCCTTACCATGAATGTAGTTATAAAACTGGAAATTGCTCTGGGTGAGTCAGTGAGTAAGTGGTGAATGAATATGAAGCCCTAAGACATTACAATTGTAGATTTTATAAGCTACACTAAATTTATTTTTAAAATTTCATTCTTCAATAATAAATAAATTTTAGTTTACTGTAATTTTTCTTTTACTTTAATTTTAAAAACTTTTGATGTTTTTATAATGACATTTAGCTTAAAATGCAAAGACATTGTTCAGTTATACAAGAATATTTTCTTACTTTGTATCTTTATTATATAAGCTTTTTTCTATTTTTAAATGTTTATTTTTTTTTTACTTTTCAGACTTTTTTGTTATAAAACTAAGACCCAGACACACATTTGCTTAGGCCTACACAGGGTCAAGAACATCGATATCCATATCTTCCACTTCTACATCTTGACCCACTGGAAGGTCTTCAGGGGCAATAATATGCATTAAGTTGTCATCTCCTACAGTAGCAATGTCTTCTTCTGGAATATCCCCTAAAAGACCTGTCTAAGGCTGTTTTATAGTTAACTTCTTTTATAAGAAGAAGAAGTGCACTTAAAAATAATGAGAAAAAGTATAGTATGGCAAATACATAAGCCAGTACATAATTGTTTATTATTACCATCAAGTACTTGATACTGTGTACAATTATGTGTGCTATACTTTTATACAACTGGCAGTGCAGTGGCTTTGTTTTTACTAGATCACCACAAATACATGACTAATGCATTATACTATGAAGTAATGGTGGATACAATGTCACTAGGTGATAGGAATTTTTCACCTCTTAATCTTATGGGACCACTGTTACACATGCAGTCCATCCTTGGTCAAAATGTTATGCAACTTATGACTAACTTTTACATGAGTGAAGTCTATAAAAATAAAGGCAAGAAACAAATGGAGAAGATGGCAACAGAGGCAGTCAGATTATGCAAGTCCCAATAAAAGTGAGTGAGTGTATGGAAAATGTTGTGTATGTGTCTGTGAGTAAGTGGCCATGTGGGTGGCTGACTGAGTGGGGACTCAGTAGTAAATGGTCAGGGTTCTACTGGTGACGTGACTGGTGACACAGCTGCTCTGCTTGGATCCTACCACTTCCCAGTGTGCAGAAGCTGAATGTCATTTATTTAAAATCAGCAAAGCCCTTCCTGGGAAGAAGCTGCCAGGAGTGACTGCTAGCTCCAGGCTCTGCTGGAGCTGCAAGTTTACAGCACCTGGCTGGACACTGGCACTAAAGGCTGCTGAAGGAGCATAGTAAGGGAGCCTAGAGGCAGTGCCCCACTGGAGAAGAGGCACCCTGCCACCATCTTGAAAACTGGTCAGGGAAGTACTCTGGCTTGCTCACCATGAAGCAACAGACCTGATCTGTGACCAGCGGGTTAACTTCTCAAGGATTGATCATGACCAAGAGGGAATATCTTGAAAACACAAACTTCAGAGGGACAGGATGAGTGCTGAGTCTCAGGTTCCGCATCACTTACCTTGATTCAACCTGAGGACAAAGGGAGTGACTAGAAATGGAGAAAGAAATTCCCAAACAGATCAGTGGTGAGTCCAGGGCTGATCCAACATCCTCCTCCCTGCAATCCTCTGAATGTAAGACCTACACAGCTAGGGCACAACTGAGATGGATGAACCCAGGTGGAGTCTGGGTCCTCCAGCTGCAATGGAGGACTCTACTCCAGGCTAAGCCTGGCTGGGGTGCCTCCCCCACCAATACCTGGGAATGATACAATCCTACACCTCCCCACCATGGAAGGGTACACTCCTGACCATATGAGATGGGAGTGGAAGACTGAAGACCCACCCAACACTACCACCTCCTCCTCCTTCCCCTGGCTGAACACTAGGGAGACTGTTAATAAGGTCACAGCTTAGTAGGAGACAACACAAGGGTTTACCTGTGAACAGCTGAGAGAAAGAATTACAGAACATGCACAAGAAGGCAGGTTGGTTTTTGTTTGTTGTTGTTTGATATTTGTTTTAATTTTTTTTATTTTTCCTTTGTGTATGACAGTGTATGTGAGTGCTCAATATGCATTGTCCCACCTTTTTTTTAATTTTTTTCTTTCTTCTTTCATTTTTGTTTTCTGTTTATGTGTGTATGTGAATGATTAAGTGTTTATCTTTCAGATTTTTGTTGTTTTTTTTTTTCAGTTTAATGTGAATGTGAATGTATGTATGAGGGTCAATTTCAATTCTTTTTTAAATTTTTTTTTCCTCTTTTCTTCTTCCTTCATTTTACGTTAGGTGTGTGTCTTTGTCTGTGGGTGTGTGTTCAGTTTTCCTGTTTGGGTTTTTTTTGCTTTGTTTTGTTCCCAGTTTGCTTTGGTGTGTGTGTGTGTGTGTGTGTGTGTCTGTGTGTGTGTGTGTGTGTGTGTGTGTGTTTAATTGTTTTCATCTTTGATTTCTGCTCTTGTTGTTCTGAATTTTTAATTTTTTAATTTTTGTATATCCTATTTCATTCTACTTTTCTCTGTTCTCCTTATTGCAGTTACTGTATATTGTACTCAGGGGGTACACACACCTACTCATTGCATCATCATATAGAGTGGTGATGAGGAGTGGGTCTCAGGGAGTCCATACTACAACCAGTGAACATTGTGATTTGCAAATAGTTTCTGCATCCTAGCACCCCATTCTCTGTCTTATTAGAATCTCAAAACCACAAGAGACAGCAAAGCTTTGCACCCACGGCCCTGTTTCAAAATAGAACAAATTCAGAGCCCTGATCAGGGAAGAATAGACAGCTGAGCAAATATCAGAAGTGAAAGCCTCTCTCACTGCCACTGAGCAATGGAACTAAAGAGAAAAGAAAGAGATCTCTCGCAAATGAGGAAAAATCAATGGAAGAACACAGGTAGTATTCAGTGTTACAAAAAGAAAATGCCTGAAAATTGGAACTCAGAGCCCCAAAAATGGATGTCACTAATGACTGACCAAAAATACAACAGGGATTAGGGGATGGATGGAAAGGGAATAAGACTCAAGAAAGACAAGATGCAACACTGAAAGAATTTGTAGCAGAGATTTCAGTCATAAAAAATGCATCTAGGAAATAAATAGGAAGATGACAAGCATGGAAAGCAGAATTAATCAAGTAGAAGAATGAACCTCAGAAGTTGAAGACCAGAACATGGAATAAATCCAATCTGTAAATAACATAGAAAGAAAACTCAGAAAGAAGGAACAAAGTATCTGAGAGATGTGTGGTTACATCAAGAGGCAAACCAATGCCTAATTGGTATCACAGAAGAAGAAAGGGAAAGGGAGAACACCTTGTAGCAAATATTTCAAGAGGTTAAGCAAGAAAACTTTCCTCATCTCACCAGAGTTGTTACCACTCAAACACAAGAGATATGGAGAAGCCCCACAAGACATCAAATGTGGAGACCAACCCCTAGACACATAGTAATTTGCCTACACAAAGTAGGTACAAAAGAAAAAATCCTAAGGCAGGAAGAGAGGAAGGTCAGACTACCTGCCAGGGAAAGCCAATCAGAATAGCAGCAGACCTATTTCCAGAAACACTATAGTCTATAAGGTAATGGAATACAATAGTTAAAGTCCTCAAAGATAAATAATTTCAATCAAGAATTTCCTCTCTAGTCATGCTCAGCTTCATCAGTGATGGAGAATAAAAATCCTTTCCAGACGTCCATTCTCAAAGATATTATGCAACTTCCAGATCAGTTCTACAGGTGAGCTTAAAAATGTATTAAGAATAGAAGAAAGAAAAAAAGAATAACCATGCACTTCTCAAGAGAGCAGAAGAACAAATAATCAACATAGATTACATCACAACTGCTAACGTGAAAAGATACACATATATCAACCTAAAGGCTAAAAGAAGACAAAGAAAAACTTTATAAGAACCTCATGACAGGGATAAACAATCACTTTTCAATAAATAGCCTGAGCATGAATGAACTAAATGCACCACTGCAAAAGCACAGAATGGCAAACTGGAATAAAAAGTCACAACTAAATAATTTACTGCATCCATTAAACTCATTTCACCACAAGAGATGCACACAGAATCAAAGTTAAGGGATGGAAAATGAATTTCCAGGCAAATGGGTCACAGAAGGAGGCAGAAGTCATAATCTTAATATCAGACTAAGCAAACTTTAAGCTATCAAAAATTTTAAAAAGCTATAAAAGGACACTACATAATGATATAAGGTTCAATTCATCAACAAGAAATATCTATCCTAAACATATATGCACACAACATAGGAGAACAAGCATTTATAAACCAACTACTAAGTAAGCTAAAAAAAAGATATTGATTCTAACACTATATTGCTGGGGACTTAAATACCCCACTAATAACCCTAGATAGATCAGCCAGGCTAAATATTAACAAAGAGATTTGGAGCCTCAAGTTGACACATGACCAAATGAACTTAATAGATACATACAGAACACTCCACCCAACAGCCACTGAATATACACTCTATTCATCACCACATGAAATGTATTTCGAGATCAATCACATCCTTAACCATAGATAAAGATAAACAAATGTTATAAGATTAAAATAGTGGCCGGGTTCGATGGCTCAGTCTGTAATCCCGCGCATTTGGGAGGCTGAGGTGAGTGGATTGCCTGAGCCCGCGGGTTCGAGACCCGCCTGGGCAGCGAGACCTCATCTCTGCAATAAATCTAAACATCAGCCGGGCGTGGTAGTACGTGCCTGTAATTCCGGCTACTTGGAAGGCTGAGGCAGAAGGATCACCGGAGCCCAGCAGGTCGAGGCTGCGGTGGCCAGGAGCGGCCACTGCACTCCAGTCTGAGCGACAGAGTGAGACTCCAACTCAAAAAAAAAAAAAAGATTAAAATAGTGTTATGCACCTTCTCAGATCACAGTGGAATAAATATCAACACCAACAAAATTCCTCCAAAGCCCACAAAGATATGAATACTAAACAGCATAATGCTGAACAACTCCAGGGTCCACACAAATTCAAACAGAAACTAAAAGTTTCCTGGAAACAAATGAAAATGAAGAAACATCTTACCAAAACCTCTGGGATGCCATGTAAGCATTTTTCGGAGGGGAATTTATATCTCTATGAACACAAATCAAGAAAATGGAAAGATCACAAGTTAAAAGCCTATCAAATCACCAAAGGGAGTTGGAAAGACAAGACCACTAAAGCCCTAACTTTAGCAGAAGAGTCCTCATTACTAGAGTAAAAGCCCAAATATGGGACATAGAAGACAAAAATATCATACAATAAATCTATAAAACAGAAAGCTGACTCTTTGAAAGAATAAATAAGATTGATGGAGCCCTTGACAGAATGATCAAGAAAAAGAGGGAAAAACCCAAATAAACACAATTAGAAATATAAAAGATCAAATCACAACTGACTTTGAAGAAATACAAAAGTTTATCAGAGAGAACTATGCACACCTGTAAGGCAAAAAAAAACAAACTTGATAACCTAAACGAAATGGAGAACTTTCTGATATCATACAACTTCCAAAGGTTGAAACAAGAAGACATTGAGATACTAAATAGACTAATAACAACCCAGGAAGCTAACTCCATCATAATGAAACTATCAACAACAACAAAGTCCTGAACCAGATGACTTTCCAGCAGAATTCTACAAAACATACAAAGAGGAACTGATACAAATCATATTTAAAGTATTCCAGGCAATTGAGAAAGACAAAATTCTCCCAAGTAATTTTACTAAGCTAACATCACACTGATACTCAAACTGGGTAAAGATCCAACAAAAAACAAAAGAACTACAGACCAATGTCCCTAATGAACATAGATGCAAAGATTCTCCAAAGATTCTAGTACATTGAATCCAACAACGCATGTCAGAAATCATCTACCATGACCAAGTGTGTTTCATCCCAGGATGCAGGACTAGTTCAATATCCCCAAGACCATAAATGTAATTAAATACATCAACAGATGTAAAAATAAGAACCACATGATTATATCATTGTATGCAGAGAAAGCTTTTGATAAAATCCAGCATTTCTTCTTGATAGGAACACCTGGGCATAGAAGGAACATACCTCAAAATGGTAAGTGCCATCTTTGATAAACCCACAGCCAGCATACTGACAAATAGATAAAAACTGGAGGCATTTCCCCTGAAAACCAGACGAAGACAAGGCAGCCCACTTTCACCCTTCCTGTACAACACTGTGTTGGAAGACCTAGCTAGAGCAATTAGACAGAGAAGGTAATTGGGGGTATATATAGGGAAAGAGGAAGTTAAGTTAGCCGCTTTGCTAATAAAATGATCCTATACCTTCAAAATGCAAGAGAATCTGCTTGCATTGATAAATGACTTTGGCAAAATCTTGGGGTACAAAATAAATGTGCAAAAAACAGTTGTATTTTTATACTCCAATAACAAACCGGAAGAGAATCAAATAAAAAGCACAATCCCCTTCACAGTAGCCACACAAAAGTGAAATACCTTGGCATCATCCTAATCAGAGAAGAAAAGATCTTCTTAAGGAAAACTACAAAACGTTGTTCAAAGAAATCCAAGAAGACACAAACAATTGGAACAATATTCAATGTTCACGGATAAAAAGAATCAACATTGTTAAGATATTCATCCTACCAAAGGCAATCTACAGATTCAACACAATACCCATTAAATTATCAACATCATTCTTCTCATACCTGGAAATGACAGTACAGATATTCATGTGGAAACATAAATGTCCATGAATAGTCGATAAAATCCTCAGCAAAAGAAACAAAGTGGGAGTATCACACTCCCAAACTTTAAACTTTACTATAAGGCAACAATAAGCACAACAACCTGGTATTGTTACAAGAACTGGCAAATGGACCAATGGAACTAGATCGAGATTCCAGAAGCAAAACCTCAATTTCCCAAACAATTTATCTTTGACAAAGCCCCTACCAACCACCACAGGGGAAAGGAGAATCTATTCAGTAAACGATGTTGGAAAAACTGACTGGCCACATGCAGAAGATTAAAATAGGACCCTTATGTATCACCACACACAAAAGTCAGCTCTAAATGTTTCAAAGACCTAAATGTAAAACCTCAAACTATAATAATCTTAGAAAACGCAAGAGATACCCTTACAGAAATCGGAGTAGTCAACCAATCCCTGATCAAAACCCCAGATGTCTGTGCCATAAGAGATAAGATAGAGAAGTGTGACCTAATTAAACTGAAAAGCTTCTGCAAAGCAAAAGAAACCATCATGTGAGTGGGGAGACAGGCCACAGACTAGGAAGAAGTATTTGCCAACTGTATAACTGACAAAGGCCTAACATCCAGGGTCTGCAAGGGACTCAAACATGCTGAAAGGCAAAAAAACAAACAGACCAATCAAAAAGTGGGCACAAGACATGAATGGACACTTCTCAAAAGAAAATATGCAGGAAGTCAACAGACACTTGAAAAAGTGTTCAACCTCACTAATCATCAGAGAAATGTAAATCAAAACCACATTGATATACCACCTCACCCCTGTAAGCATGGCCATCATTAATAAAACCAGCAAACAACAGACGCTGGTGAAGATGTGGAGAAAAAGGAACACTTCTACATTGCTGGTGGGATTGCAAACTAGTTCAACCTTTATAGAAAACAGTGTCGTGATTTCTAAAAGAACTAGAAATTGACCTTCCATATGATCCAGCAATTCCCCTACTGGGAATATACTTGGAAGAACTCAAACTATTCAACAAAAAAGATCCCTGCACACACATGTTTATTGCAGCACTATTCACAATAGAAAAAACATAGAACAAACCATTCTGCCCATCTTAACTGGACTTGATTTTTTTAAAAAGGGGTGCACATACATGATGGAATATTATGCAGCCATAAAGAAGGACAAAATTATGGACTTTGCAACAACTTGGATGAATTTAGAGTCTATAATTCTCGGTGATCTCTTACAGAAACAAAGAACAGAGTACTATATGCTCTCTCTCATATGTGGACCCTGAACATTTGCCATACTACTGTAAGAAAGTGATTTGCAATTAGCAGGATACTGCCAGGGTGGGGGTGGGGACACAACATCAGTAAGGGTTCTTGATCTCAAATTTAGTAAAGTGGGGACCAAAGAGAGGCCCAAACAGTACCTGTAAAATGTCCACTTATGTACCTAATCCTGAATTGTACCACACATCTTTAAAATAAAATATACTAAAACAATAAAAAATGTCAAAATAAACTGTATATAAGCTCTACACTCTAGTTGGTAAAATTGCTTCACACATGGCTTTAGTTAACAATTCTAAAAACAATATATATTGATATGTGTATGTATATAAATGTATGTATATACATGCAAATAATTGTGTGTGTGTGTGTGTGTATATATATATATATATATATATATATATATATATATATATATATATCCAGGAATCAAATACATACATACATGAATACTGGATGGTAGAAATCATTTTTCACATTGTTGAAATAGGAGTTTAAAGTTAAGCAGGGGAGAAAGCTAGCATGATCCATGTAGTAATACTTTTGCATAGGAAACACCATTATGAATTACATGTGTAACTTAATAATGATCGAAAAACTTATAAATATGTATGTATACACCAGGTAATATACATACACATATACTTTTTGCTTTGTCACTTGAGAGTTTAGAAGCAATAATGCCTGAGTAGCAAATGAGCACACGTAGCTCACCCAGATATTTATTTCTAATGCTGTTTTCCAATAAAAGGAAGCAGAATTTCTTGTAGAAATGGTTCATTATACAATTGGGACAGAAAATACATATGATGTACCTGGAGTGTCCTATACAGCCAGAAAGTTTTTTAAAAAGTCCTAAGAAAAAAGAATAAGAAGGAACTAAATTGTAATCCAATGTATTAAAAAAAAAACATGATTCTATGCTGATATAAATAAATAATCAAATAAATGAAGGAAAATTGGCAAATCTTCCTTATAGAATAATTTAAATTTTATACAGATAGCCCTTAAAATATACTTGAGTATTTCAAGTATATTTTCCTCCCCCTATTGTGCACTGCACTTAGGGAATTTCTTCTACAAATTGCAATGGAAGGGGTTAAAAAAAAAAGAAACTTTACAGTGGACAATCCTGGCAAGTATTACTCCTCAGTCAGCTGATCAAGTTCAGCATTAACAGTGATAAGTCATATTGATTATATATATATGTATATATATATATTTGAGAAAGAGTCTTACTCTATCATATGCTCTTTGATGTGATGAGAACAGCACTTTACGTCTGTGTTCTTCCTCCTCAAACCCATAATCCTAGCCTATTCATAAGAATATCTTCAGATAAATCCAAATTATCATGTAATCTGTGAAATACCTGATCAATAATTCTCAAAACTGTTAAGATTATACAAACATAAAATTTGAGAAACTGTCACAGAGAAACCTAAGAAGACATGACTATTATATGCAATAATGTAGTAAAAAACAAGGAAATATGAACAAAATGTAAGATATACTTAGGAATAACATGTTAATATTGGTTTATTAGTTGTGAAAAATATGCCATAATAATGTAAGATAGTGATACTAGGGGAATTTTGGTGTGGGTAAATGGAACTGTTTACTAATTCTGTAAAGCTACAAGTGTTTTAAAATTTTAAAGATGTATATATTTATCTTTACACACACACACACAGATAAAAATTAAAAATTAAACACAGAGATATTAAGTAACTTTTCCAAAGAAATCTGTAAACCTATTTAGTACCTTTCCTGGCCAAGTAGTACTAAATATGTCTTTTATTTAGTGATCTCCTACCTTATCTCTTTTCTCCATATTTCCCTCCATTGAGCTCGTAGGGTCACCCATACATGTCTGGTACCTTTCTTTAAGAAAATAAAAAGATCTGAAATCAATCTGAATTGAAAAGTATTTTAAAGATTTATGCATTGTTACCATGACTACTGGCAAACCCAGAGCAGATAGTGCATTACAAAAGACAAGAAAAAAATGTAACTCTTTATTAAAGGTTAATAGCTCATCATATTTAAAACAAGATTTCAGTTGTATACAAAAATGTATACATACATGCATCATAACATTTTTAGAACACTCTGTTAACTTTTGAAAATGTAACCCCAGATATCTTATAAATTATGTGAAAACATTCACTGTGTTAACATTATTAAACTTTGGAAATCACATTTGTATATTATAAATAATTTATTAGAAAAGAATTAAAAACCCAAGGTATTGTGAGTTCACGATATGCCATGTCTGCGTTAGATAAGGGAACATACAAACAACTGCCACTGAGAATGCCCAGTTAACAGCATCAACTCCATTAGAGTGTTGGGAAACATGTAAACTTGTAATTTTACAAAACTTGGGATGTCTATTTTTCTGTAATCATTGAAAGAGTTCAAGGGCTATACTTCATACCAAAATTTTCTCAACATGTTAGGAGATAGACTCATTTTAAGATTAAATTATAAGTGGTTAACATATTGAAAAACAATTTCACATGTGTATAGTTTGCCAAACACACTTTAAATCTAAGGAAATGCTACACCATAATGTAGTTTGCTTTCAAAAACCACAAATAGCACAAAATGTAACTATTTCTATGCACAGAACTAAGAGCAATGCTAGGAAAAAAATGAGAATTTAAGAATTTCCAAATTCAAATATAATACTTAACAAGTAGTATTAAATTTCCAATTGACCTAATATTTACATATTAGAAGATTGATATACATGAGCTATTTTGAAAAATTACTCAAATAATCAAACATTCTTCATTGACTAAAATTATGAATTTAAAAATTTTTATTAAATTTTAGCAAATTATGTAAAAGAAATGATAATAAATCCAAATAGTTTTATTTTAGGCAAATCGTTTCTCAATCCATATTGATTTTTTAAACATTAAGAATTAAATAGAATATATTTTGCATACTCAATAATATATCTTAATGAGCAATACTTTCTATAGTGCTGTTATATTTGGGGAGAGGTTAGGATTACAACATACAGTTCCTCCAGAATCATACATTAGTCTACAGTAGAAAAAAAAAATACTTTAAAAGGTAAAACTTCCAGTTTGTTCAATCTTTTTTACTGCTCTTCTGAGAGAAGACAGAATGGCATTACAGATCTGCATTCAATGTCATGGTTGGTAGTATGCAAAAAGTGTCTCAGTATTTCAAGTGTTGAAAGAAGTAATGTTTCAACAAGCAAAGTGACATACACATATCTACAGTTATTACTCTTGAAGAGAATTGAAGAGATTGCATTTTTACATCAAAAGCTAGTTTAGGCTGCAAGATACCCAATTCCAAAAAATCAGGTTACAAGCATGTTATGCAAATTTTGATTTCCAGAGAAAAATACCGAAGCAACATATACACAGAACACTAGTCACCATCGAAACTGAGCAAATCAAAACAAAAGCCTATTCGAACACTGTGGGGAAAAAAAAAGCGTTGAAGAATTTAGGTAAATCTACAGTAGTCTAATACTTCCATTAATATGTGAAATAGTTTTTGTAATTGGTATAACCAAACAATTCAAACCATTTTTTTTCTTAATTTACAGTAACAACTACATAGAACTTTTTATTTGGTATGCATGTTATGAATAAATTTTCAACTCATTATAGGCATCATCAATGTGATCCAGAAAGTTTGGTATAAGTATTATTTGAAAATTATTTGCTTAATATGATGACTGGTTTCTATTAAATTATTTCTCTAAAATATATAAATGGAAAGTTTTAAACAAGTGATTATAAGTATGTTTTAAGTATTTAGATGAAAATCCACAATAGTTTATTAGAAAGAATAGGACTTTTCAAAAACACCTTTAGCTTTTTAAGATTGGCATTGTGCATAGTATTTACACTCTCTAAAGAAAAACTAATCATCACAAACAAAATCAAAATTCCCTTCTGGGGACCACTGGCCAGAGATAGAACAATGAGCAAGGGAGATCATTGTTAGAGATAGTACAATTCTTTTAACATCATACACTTATTTAATAATAATTTAAAAAATTAGAATGGTCTTCTTTAATTAGGGCACATTTGGGTATGTGCCCTAAGCCTCTAACATTTGAGGTAAACAATAAAAGTTTCCACATGTTAATTAATCATATATAAGTAGGGAAATCTCAGACCTTTAGCAAGGGTTTCACTTGCTGAATTCTCTAATGAAGCAATTTTCTGGGTCAAAATAGTGTTAAAAATGCTTTCACAAAGTATTTCAAATATAGTAGGTTTTTTTTTTCCCCTCCAGGCAATGACTGACTTAATGCAGCAGGTGTTAGGGATTCATGTTTTTAACATAAAAATGAAGACATTTGCTGATAATTTATGGAAATCAAAAAGACCCATTATCATGTTTCTGCTCCAAAAACAAGTATCTACCTTAGGCATTAATTTCCACTTAACCTGTACTTGAGTTAAACATTAGACTGCTGAAGCCTGGTTTCTCTTTCCATTAACCTACCTGTCTTCAGGGTGATATAATTTATACCTCTCTGCCACTAATCTTTATACTTCTCAAGTAATTAGAGAGGACCAGGTTTTGAAATCCCTTATCTGCCAAGGTTCTTCAATAAAGGAAAATTTGACTAATGTGGTACCTGAAAAATTTCAGCAAAGGTGTTTCCAGCACCAGTGAAATTATTCTAAGTGTCATGATTGTTCATTGCCATTGCCAAAAGTGTTGTCATATTATCAGTACCTCACCCTGACTGCCTAAGTAGGGAAATAAATTAGGTAGGCTTTGGCATCGAAGAACCACCATAAAAAGTATAATATTGGAAACAGAAAGATACTTTCCTTTTTTTCTTCTGCTTCTTGTAGTCCTCACAATAAAAAAAAAACAATAATTTTTTTGTATATACAACTATGACATAGGTCAGAAAGGTGTTTGTTCTTAAATTTTACATGGGCAATCAATGAAATAGTTATCTACTTCTGGACTCAGTAGAGAATGAAGAGAGAATATAAATGTTTCTGGTGTAAACAGCTGGAACTATTTACTGCAATTAAATATTGCTTACACCTCTTTCTCTGGTTTCTTCTGTTCCCTGGAAAATGTTATTACAGTCAAAGAACATAGATCTCAGAATATGTTAATTAAGCATATATAAGTAGATCTATAATTATTAAAAATCCTATATAAGAGAAACTCAATATTCATTCAAGTCTTTTGAGAAATAACATCAGAAACTTTGACCGTGCTGGTTTTTTATCAATACTATTCACACTGGTCTGCTTTATTACTTAAACCTATCCCTTCCATTATATGCATTCATTCTTTATTTTAATTTATATTTCATTTTTCCTCATGTGTTTGTGTTCTAATAGCTGTTAATTGATCTTAGATGTAATCTTCTTAATTCACAGTGCATCTTTTACATTCCTAAAGGATTATGTCTGTATCCTTATTCTAGATGTATTCACCTAACAGAATTTAAATAAGTTGTCTTTCTGCTGTCTTTTATATTCTCTTAATCTTTTTTTACTATTGTGATACACTGATATACGTGGAATGATGATGTCTACTTTTTTCTAACCTTTATTTTTAAATTCAATTGTAAAGGATTCCCCTTAAATTAATTGGCTTAGATTCAATTTGAGGAAAGTTGTTGGCTAAAATGACAGTTTCACATTTTCACCATGGAGACACATTATTTTTAATGTAAATGGACAATTTATAATCAGATAAATTTATGGAGTACAAAGTGTTGTTATAATGCATTAATTCACTTTGGAATAATTAAATCAAGTCTTGTTAACATAATCATTACCTCAAATAATTTTTTTTTAGTTTGAACCTTTGAAATACATTCTTGGCAATTTGAACATTTTACAATATTATATTATTAACTATATTTAGCACCATAAGAAAAAGAACTCAAAAAAAGCAACAACAAAAAATAGATTCCTCCTGATTTTGTAGCATATGTCTATCATCTTCTCATCTCTCCACCTATATACTCAGTAACCACCATTTAACTTTCTGTTCTGTTAGTTTGACTTTATTCTTCTCACTCTCAACCTTTGCCCGGAGTTCTTTTTAATAGAAAAGCTGGATTTATGCATTCTTTCCTATATATTTCTCCACATACATATTGCAAAAACAGTATGTATAGTGAGGGCCCTGATATAGTTTGCTGGGTTTCATGGAGGTTAAGTTGCCTAAAAACTGGAACATATTTTGGTGGTATCTGAAGGTGAATAAACAGGAAAATTATTTTGATTTCCCCAAAGTAAGCAATATATGTATTTCCTGACATGTAAGTTTAAACCAGTTTTCTTCAAAGTATATTTGCAGGTAGTACAAGTAACAGTAAATAAGGAATATGCGTCAGGTTACATAAACAAACATAATGCCTAGCAACCTGTGATAGACTGAAGAAAGAAATTACAAATTATAGGCAAGAGACAGTTGGAACTAGGCTTGAGGTAAACAGAAACACGAACAACATGTCAGCCATGATAAAGAGTGTAAATTTGAACAGATGTCACTTCAGGAGCAGCAGCAGGCAGATTAAACAAAATTGGTTTTGGATGAAATCCAAGAGTGAGGAAGAAAATATGAAGCCTGTAGGAGCACTGTGACCAACAGCTCTTCCATAGTAATCTTACTTAAGTTGGGCAAAAAAGAAAAAAGCAAAAACACAAACAAACACACATATAAAAATACCCATTGTTTAAAAATTATAGCAACAAAACCTATACTGATTAAATGAACTAAAAGTGTGAGGGTTTTTTTTTTTAAACACTCAAGAAGATCAGCTAGAATCTGAAAGTAATAGTATAAATAAATGGAAAGAAGCAGGTGATATACCCAGTTACCAATTGTTACTATACATCATAACTTTGTTTCCATTAGTAATTGTGCTATCATTGTGCCATTGGACAGGCAATGTTATGGGAAGTCTCATATATATAGTATACATTTCAATATTCAGCCTAGAGATTTAAATTAGTTTGATAACCATTTTATTTCATGTTGTCCATTCTGGTTATGGTTCTGGAGGCAATTCTAAGTAAAAATGAGTTTATATGTTTTCTTGTAAAATGGTTAGGTAACTTTTAAAGCTCTCTACTTTTTAAATATAAAGCATCTAAAAAGTTATTTTTTTCTTAAAAAGATGCCCATATAAACATTGCTTGGGCACCTCTTAAAAACATATATTTGGGGATCATCCCTATAAGTTCTGATTTATTTGTCTTAGTTGAGAACCACCATCCTATAGGAAACCAGGACCATATTAAGCTAAATAAGTCAAAAAATCAGGAGTGATGAAGTTGCCTTACCTTGTTTCTGAGAGTAAAATAAGAAATACCCTAACTAAAATAAGTATGATCTCCAGTGACTAAAGGAAGTTAGATAAAAATTGCAAGCTTTTTGAGAAATAATTTATAATTGCCTTTTCATTTGGAAAAAGATGAACATACAATGGATTTGTGGAAGTGGGGAGGAGAGAGATGTTTTCAGCTATAAGTGGATGAAAAATAGATATGCAGAGGGTCTTTTTGTAATGTAAGAGACAATCAGGACTGTAGGCTAAAGATGAGGTGAAGTGAAATGTTGAAAAAATAAGAACATTTTTGGTGTCAGAATAGGGTTTTGGAGGAGTTTTGAGTTGTGGAAAGAAGGGTAATACAATTGGAAATCATTCGAAAACAAGTATAATGATCAAAAATCATGATAAAAGGTGATTTAATGCCATCAACTAAATGTGGTACTAATCCACAGTGATTTATTCTAAATCTCAACTATTCAAGTGTAGTATTGAGTATGTCAGAAGGTTCAATTGATCCAGGGATGGAGACATAAAGAAGAGATGCAGAAGTAGGTATGGTGGCCAAGATAATTAAGGGTGATGATAAAAATAAAATAATAGGTCATGAAGAAGCACATTGACTAGAAAAAAATAAATCCACGAGGGTTAATAAAGATGGGTAAAATGAAGGACCAATCAACTGATATATTTAACATAGAGTATATGTAATGGGAATAGACAGATAGCAGGAATCAAAATAAGTTGTTACAAAGTAGGTTATTCAAATTCAATATTCCAAATATGGAACAGTTATGTGTAATGGTAGGATTCAAGATGTGGGAGAAAATGGTTGAAATGGAATGAAAAAGAAAAATAACAGCAACTTATTGTACACATGAGTATAGAAGTCCCCAAATATTATGGTAGTGATTAGGATGAAGGTGAAAATTGTGAGTAGATACCAATAACTTTAATGATGACTGAAGAGTGACAAGAAGTTTTTCCTGTTTCCTTTTTCTGCATCTTACATAGAACCAAGTGTGAAATATAATCCCATTTCCTAGATTTTGCATATTCACACATAGCCATTGTATGTAGCAATATTGTTATAGAATAGAAAATATGAAAGAGTTGAAGTGAAAGAGGCTGTGTATATCAGCATCAAGCAGAAAAAAATCTGAAACTGAATACTACATATTTTCATTCTTAAAATTCACTCACTCTGTCTCTCTTCACACAAATTTTCTCCTTTAGTCTAATCACTGTCTTATTCACCTCTCACTCCCATACTCAATTTCAGTTTTTATGTAGATGAGCTGAACTCTCTTTTTAAAACTTCAAACCTAATTAGAGGTGCACCTGAAAGCAGTTTAGCTAAAACTAAAACAAAGTTGGAGTTTATATATAAATCCCAGTCATAAATTTTATACAATTATACCTACCTATTTTGTTTTGTTTACCTAATGCTGTGTTCTTTATGACATTATTTGATAACTCCTTTCCTACTACAAGATCATAGTTATTCCTTTTCACTTGTAACTTTTAGTTTATACTTCTACCTTTTATATTTAAGTGTTTAATCCACTTGTGTTTATATTTGAGGATAATGCAAATATTAATAGTTTTCTTTTTCTCCATAGAGAAAGGCAGATTAATAAAAAATATCAAACAATATGTATTTACTATAAATTTATAATATTTCTTAAAATGTATTTTCTAGATTTTTAAAATAATATGCAAATTATAGTATTTTTTCCTGTGTACTTGCTCTTAATTTTTTATTTCAGAGACCAGGACTCATGGGAGACTGCTTTGTAACTTGATTTTTTCATTTTTTTAAAAAATTTTTCTGAATTCTAAGCTAGTTTCAATATTTTACAGTAACTTGCTCTCATTTTGGAAGGCGCCCTAGAGCTAAAGGATGTACATTTGTTGTCAGTGAAATGCTGCCCTAGGATAAAAGCTACTTCATAGTGTATTTTTAATTTCATTCAGTGCTCAGGTTGCATGTTTATCTTTTATTAAGTCATGGTCCAAAGTTGGAGAAACTAAGGGCTACTTATACTTTCATTCCAAGAACTTACTTTATAAGTAAGTGTTATTTTGCAGTCAAGTTTTGATGGCACTTCAACTAATGGTGGACTATGAAAGATATTTCTATAAGAATATACAGCAGGTAAATTTGATGGAAATTAATGTATCAATAAAACAGTAAAAAGCAAAAATTGCCAATAAATAATCTCTAAAAAATGAATGTACGAAGCCGGGCTCGGTGGCTCAGCCTGTAATCCCGCGCCTTTGGGAGGCTGAGGTGAGTGGATTGCCTGAGCCTGCGGGTTCGAGACCCGCCTGGGCAGGCGAGACCTCATCTCTACAATAAATCAAAAAATCAGCTGGGCGTGGTAGCACATGCCTGTAATTCCGGCTACTTGGAAGGCTGAGACTGAAGGATCAGGGAGCCCAGCAGGTTGAGGCTGCAGTGGCCAGGAGCGGCCACTGCACTCCAGTCTGGGTAACAGAGTGAGACTCCAACTCAAAAAAAAAAAAAAAAGAATGTACAGTAATTTTGAATTTGGTCCTTTATTTTGGTTACTGTTGCTAGTCTTTTTTTACAGATAAATATTGTGATGCAACAAGATGGCTACTTTGGTATTTCTGTTCTATTTTTCCCAGAAGGTGAAATTCACATTTAAGACAATGTATAAAAACTTTAGAATTGTTCAATTAAGCTAAACCTAAAGCTGCCCCCTTATGTATTTTAAGTTCATCCTAAAAGTTTCTCTGTATATAGTGAACTATAACCTAACTGAATTCATAAGCAGACTAACCTATTCTTGTGCCAGTTATCAAGTTTCAGTCAATCAAAGGTGGCCAAGTGTTCAAATTATGTTCAAATAAAGTAAACGTTGAGATGTAACTAATCTCACCATTTCTGTACCTCACTTCCTTTTTCTGTAGTCACTTTTCTTTTTCTGTCCATAAATCTTCTCCAACCACGAGGCGAGCTGTAGCCTCTCTGAATGTATTTTGGTCCAAGGGTTGCCCAATTAGCAAATCATTATTTGCTCAATTAAACTCTGTTAAATTTAATTTGTACCAAGGTTTTATTTTTTTTAAGATGGCATCAGAAGTGAAATCTGAAGCAGAGTTTCTAGTCATCCTCAGGAGCATAAAATGACCAGGCAAGTTAGTCACTGAACTCTTTTTGTCCATTATTCTCATGCAACAATTGAGGATTGTAAGTTGTATTCCAAAACTCCACAGATTTGTGTTTTAAGATATCCAAGTCTGTTAGAGCAAATGTATGATCAAAAGTGGGTATGGAAATTTCTGTACTAGGTTGAGAATCAGATTGGATCTGACAATTTACTGGGTTGGCTCCAGTTACAGGCTTCAGATGCCTGAATCTGTTAGACAGAAATTGTTAATAAATGGTTAAACTGCAGGGGGTTCCAACTTCCACTTGCAGAAATCTGCAGAAAAGTTTGTGCTCTACAGACTTTCATTTTCTGGCATGCTTAGGTAGGGAAAAGTCATTGACTAAGTTGATCAATAGGATCTAAGACTCAAAGCCAAAATTCAAAATAAAAATGTATTCCTTAATTTCTGAAGAACTGAGTAATCTACATACAGTTATGCCTACATGTATAAGTATTTGTCTCTGGAAGCAGCAAACACAGAAATAGCAAAATCTTACTAAAGGAAATTTAAAATTAGAATGGAGCAGTCCAAATGAACAACACTGTACTTGACAGAGTGTGTCTTGAATTATTCTTAACCAAGAATGGCTATTTATGTGCAGAAGCATCTAAAAATATTTCAATATTTGTATTGATTTTGAAAAAGACTGCAAAAGGCAAATCAAAAGTTTGAGCAACTAATTGATAAAAATTAAATATGCTATCATTTTGGCTTAGTTACTACCACACCTTGGAGGGGCAAAAAAAAAAGAAAACACCACCAACAACAACAAAACCCAGTACCGTGGGTAAAAAGTTTATAAAAGTAGGCCCTCAGATAAAGTAGGCTTGCTTCTTTTTCATCTATATCCATGCTGAGCCTGGGCTCAGAGAATGGTTTCTTTGCCCTGTTCCTTAATGGATGCCACCCCTTAAGTCAGTAATTTCAGCTGAGAAACAGTAGCTATATTAGAAAGACTGTTTATTGAACTAAAATATAGCTTTCTGACATTTAACTGGCAATCTTGAGCTCTTGAAACCCTTTAAAAAAATAAATTTGCAGCCGGGCTCGGTGGCCCAGCCTGTAATCCCGCGCCTTTGGAAGGTTGAGGTGAGTGGATTGCCTGAGCCCACGGGTTCGAGACCCGCCTGGGCAGCGAGACTTCATCTCTACAATAAATCAAAAAATCAGCCTGGCATGGTAGTGCATACCTGTAATTCCGGCTACTTGGAAGGCTGAGGAGGAAGGATCGCTGGATCCCAGCAGGTTGAGGCTGCGGTGGCCAGGAGCAGCCATTGCACTCCAGTCTGGACGACAGAGTGAGACTCCAACTGAAAAATACAATAAAATAAAAATAAAAAATAAAATAAAAATAATAAATGTAGTTTAAAAAATAAATAAATAAATAAACTTGCATCTATGAAGGACATTTTTATTTCTAAAAGTGTTTTCTGAGGAAGGACTGGGTCACTAGAAGCTCTTATCAATGTTTGAAATTTATTGAAGAGCCATCCTGTGGTAACTGGGCCTTTTACTTACACCATTTTTTGTTTTTTTTTGTTTGTTTAAAGAAATGATTAATATTTAGGTCTAAAGCTAAGATCTGTGCTATTTTTTTTTTTTTTTTGAGTTCTCA